>NW_009918074.1:35055-44889 GCF_000696875.1 Nestor notabilis | reverse complement strand
AGGATTGGGTCCGGAGGCACCCCAAGGCTGCTGCTCCTTCCATGGAGGGGGTTTATCAGGATACACAGCACGTGGGAACTGCAAAACACATTCCCATTCTCCCACCCAAACCCACAGGGAGCTCACAGGATAAGCCAGGCTGAGTCCTTGGCCATGGTGGGTATCAGAGAAGGAGTATTTGCCTCCCTTTGCTCCTGGCCTCCCCAGCAGAGCTGTGCACCAGGCAGAGACACATCAGCCAGGGCACCCATGGGGTGGAGCAGGGCCAGCTCCACACCATACACAGGGCTTCACAACCCAGTGGTTATTACAATTAAAAACATGACAAGAATATTAGGATAAATATAAATGAGAAGCATCCCCACGGCCTGCTTATTCCTGATTATTTACAGGGATGATGGGGAAGAGCATATTGCAAATACCATCAGATTGCAGCAGGAGGTGAGTGGGAATGGACCACCCTCCCTTTCTCAGCCCTTCACTCTTCAGGGAAGCCTTGGCTGGGTCAGATATTACAGGTTTCAACGAAGTCTTCAGCAAGGTAGAGGTGAGAGACCTCCCAAGGGGCATCTGAAGCATCAGCTTTTCCCTTGTAGGACACCAGACCTCCCCAGAGGAGTGTCTGTGCAGAAGATGGGAAAGTGGGAAGCACACAAGCAAGGAGGGAAATAACTGAAGAAATAGCTGAGAAGTACCTGATGTAATGGGAAAGGAGCACATTTTCCTCCATTTCCTAAGCTTGACCCTACTTAGAAAACCTTGGGATTCCTGGAAAGGATTTTTTCCAGGGGAAGACAAAAGATTAGCCCCTTAATGAACAGACAGCAGGCTTGGATTTGCTCAGCTGTGCTGTCTGAAGAGTGGAAACCAATAATCACTACTTCATCACTGGGTTCGTCCCTCTTCTCATACTAAACCCCTTGGCAACATCACACCAACGCAACAGTCCAGACGCATAACCCCCAACCCCATTCATCTGCAGCTTACACAGACCTCGGCCAAGCCCAGGAGCCCAGAACAATATCCAAAAACGAGGAGAAGAAGTTCAACCTCACCTACCTCCTGCAGCACCCTCCTCCAGCACAAGAGAAACCACATAGAGCTGCTGCAAAGCCCCAACACATCAACACGGTTCAGGCTTTGAAGAGCTTGTAACTGATCCCCTGATGAGGGCCACCTGAATGGGCTTTGAGATGCTGCTAAAGACCCTGGAAGCTGCTGAGGGATGCAAACTGCCCGCAGGTGTTGGTGGTTGCTGGGGGATGAGATTGACTAAGTGAGTAAAGCTGTGCAAGAGCATCTTGCAGAGGGTGATGCTGCTGCATAGAGAGCCTTGGCAAAGGGTTTCAAATTGATATGGTGATTGCAAATATGCTTCTCAATAATACTGTTATTAATTGCTATCGTTTGCATAGCATGTCTGCAGAGAGCTCTGGAGGTACCTAATGTACACGGGCTAAGCAAGCAGAAGCAATACGGACTCTCCAGCTTTAAGGAGCTTTTGCACCTCCCCACAACATTCCCAGCAAAACCAAAGAGCTTAAAAAAAATGAGAGAAAAGGAAAATCCCAGAACAAAATAAAAATTAAACAAATGAAAACCACACAAAACCGAACCCAGACACAAAGCCAGAGCCTTTTGCCATCTTCCTCATGGCTCCTGAAAAGCACCAGGCACCATTCATGGACACACAAACACCCTTTTTTTACTTGAAATAAAGTAAATTATAAGCTAAACCCACACGTTTGGAGCCTTCACACAGCAGTGGCATGGGGCACATGTGCCCATCCCAGCTCAGCCTGGAGGATCTAACTTTTCCTCCAAAGAGAGAAGCATTGAGAGACTTTGGGGGGCTTCCAGTGGTGGGTACCCCCAGTATGCAACAGCACCCTTCCTTCTAGCGAAGGGACAAAGCCAGACACTTTCCCCTCCTGCTTGCAGCTAAACTAACGCTGAAATTCGGCATTTTGGGAGGAAAAAATATAGAGAAGAGATTAAAGCAACTCACCAGCAGCAGATGCTCAGAGCAGCCCCTTCCCCACAAGCCGTGTGTCTCCTCCCCACTCATTTAAAGGGACATCCCCTTCCTCCCCTACAAGGGCACTTCTGGGGCAGAGACCTCCAGTAGTTTTGTCGAGGGTGAATGATGGAGAAGTGGCTGAGAAGCAAAATCCCCTCAAAGAGGTCTGGGGGCTTTTGCTGGAGGTTCAACCTGTGAGAGCAGGAGACTCTTGGGGACAGAGGGAGGACAATTGCAAGGGCCTGTAGGGACAGGACAAGGGGAATGGCTTGAACCTGCCAGAGGGGAGATTGAGATGAGCTCTGAGGCAGAAGCTCTTCCCTGTGAGGGTGCTGAGGTGCTGGCACAGGGTGCCCAGAGAAGCTGTGGCTGCCCCATCCCTGGCAGTGTTCAAGGCCAGGTTGGACACAGGGGCTTGGAGCAACCTGCTCTAGTGGAAGGTGTCCCTGCCCGTGGCAGAGGGTTGGGACTGGAGGAGCTTTAAGGTCCCTTCAACACAAACCAGCCTGGGATTCTGTGAATTACATGGGACTGGGTGAGTGCTCCCAGCCTCCTCTATTTCTGTTTTTTCATTAAAAAAAAAACCACAACAAACCAAACCCAACCAATCAAAAGACCCAAACAAAGCCCCAAAACAACCAAACAAAAAACCCAAATCAAACCAAACAGAAGAACACAAACAAACAAACTAAAATCCCAGAACTGATCATTAACAGGATTGTTACAGCTGCAGAAACCACCTGCAAGTGGATGTGGGGAAGGACTTCCATGGAGTGATAACTCAGCCCAGCCTCAGCAGCAGCCCAAAAGCAGCATTCAAATGGCTCTGTGCAGCTCAACATCAGCGCTGCTGTAGCTGTGAGAGGAGCAGAGGTGGTGTTGGGTCGCAGCTGAGCAGCTGAGGGGTTTAAGAGCTTTAATGTCCTCTGGGGAGAAGTGCTGGAGGTTCTCCTGGACAGTGCATCATCATGGAGCATCACTGGTCCAGGACCTCCACGAAGGAAGAGCCCTGGGTCACCTCCCTGTCATCCTTGGGACCAGCATCTGGAAGAGAAAAGCTGGAGGATGCCAAAGGGCTCCATCCTTGGTCCCCTGTTTGCAGAGGAGATTTTTGTTCCCCAGGTGAACTGCTCGAGCAATGGATCCATGTCTGACACACACAGACACGCTCAGAGAACTATGTAGGAAATGAAAACTGTTATTTCCAGCCCCTGATGAGCAGATTTTGGGTGTTTTGTGAGTATTTCACTATTGCAGGGGAAAACAAGCAAGAAAATCTGAAAAAAAAAAAAATCAAGAAATAGGAAAAACTGCATCTTTGGGAAAGCCCAACCACCCGCACCCAGCCGTGATGGTGTTCGCTCTGCTCAGAGTGATGCTGGGTCCCTGCGGGCTGCATTCTGCACACACCTGCACTGCAGCCCAGCACCACTGGGCTGGCAAAGCAAACACGGGAATGAAGCACACACACAGCCTCCAAATCCACACATCGCTGGTGCTGGGACACAAGCAGGGCCTGGAAATTCCCCCCGAGCTGGCGGGCAGCTCCAGCAGATGGCTTTTACAAGCCCCAGAGGAGAAATAACATCTCGACGAGCATCTCTAACTGCCTGTAAATACACAGCAGCTGATGCAGCAGCAGCAGAAATGGGGCAGCGACAGGGATGAGAACGGAAGACTGCAAGTGGGGGGAAAGCTGCGTTTGAGCTTTAAGGTCCCAGGCTCCTCCTCCTCTTTTTCCTCCTCCTCTTCTTCCTCCTCCTCCTCCTCTCTGCAATGGCTCCTGGCTTCTAACTTTGTGTTTATACGACCTGAAGCAAACAAAATTAACTGCCTGCTCTCCTCAAGCCATCCCCATCCCATCTGGACTCTGCTCCCCTCTTTTTCCCTAGCAGTAAGATGAAAGCAAGCAAGGGAATTTCTGCCTGCTGAGCCTTCTATGGAACTGGATCCTTGAGTTAGGAACCCAAGGAAAAACAAATCCGGCTTCCCCAGGCCATCACTCACATCCGTTTGTCCCCAGTGGTATTGCTGCTGGCCTCGATACCCTGAGTCTTGAGGGGAAAGAAGCAGTAATTTGGCACTGGGGTAGCAAAAAGGGACTCTTCAAAGCTAGATTTGTGTGGCTGCAGGTACAAGCTAAGCTGGACAAGCTGCTTTCAACACAGGGATAGAAAGAGCCATAATCAATAGGGCAGGATTGTGCGTTACCCCTTAAAATGAGACGCTGCAGGTCAGGGCTGGAGGGTCCAAAGCATGGCAAATGCATCCATCACTATGCCCTGCATCCCTGCCTGATGCTCAGCCCCTGCAGGATCAGGCCTGGGCAAAGGGGAGACAGAAGGAGCTCAAAAGAAACTCCTTGAGCACAAAGACTGAGCACAGAGCACACCTTTAGCACAGAGCACCCAAAGGCGCCGGACGTTGCAGCACACACAAAAGGCAAAAGGCAGCCCTTGGGCCAGACCAACTAGTCTTAATATTTGTGTTTGGAAAAGCAAACTAATAAAGCCCCGTCAGTTTATCCATGTTTCCAATTTGTATTTATTAGGAAGAATGACAGGCAGGTTTTCCTCCTGGTTACACAGGTAAATAGCAGTACAGCTCCCACACCCTTCCCCTTTTTAACGGCCTGACTTTCTGTTTGCTCACTGACTCTAAACAAGCTGGGACTATAGAGCAACACTAAAGGCAACTGGCCTTGGAAGTAAATATTAGTTATGAGCTCCAAAAGGTCCATATCTGAGTGCTGAGCTTCCCCCCTTCATTCTTGGAGCAGAGTCTGCAGCACCGCAAGTCCACACATGCTGGGATTACAGAGGAGCAGCTCCCAGGTAGGGAACTGTCTGGAAAAGGGATGCCACAGCATGAGCATTGGCCATGGCATCACCAGTGTGTGCTGGAGTTGGCAGTTCTGAGTGACCCAAAGCATCTCTGCCTTCCCAGTGGGAATTCAACCTCCTTACAACTCAGCTCTTCTATATGGACATTGCTGTGATCCACTTACAGAGCTGAAAACAGAGTATGGTGCAAGGAATACTGTCCATGGCAGCACCAGGGCAGCTAGCATCACTTCTTACACACTCCCTAGGGTCGTAACCAGGGGACCATCACTGGAGGCGTCTCCCCATAGCCACAGTCTGTGTTTTCAGCAGGAGAGGTACCGTGCTGCTCCCCGGCAAGCTGGGACAATGGTCTCAGAGCTACCCGAAAATCCAGGTTTGACTCATGGGTGGGAAGTCTGCAATTTGCCTGGGGACTGCTCCTACACACTGCTGCTGTCTGGGGCACGGCCCCAGCTTCACCACAGCTCAGACTGGGAGGAGGAACTACAAGGGGGAGAGTCTGGGAGAGCTTGGGGCACTCAGTAACACCAGCCTCATCCCATGCTGACTTGCTTGAAAAGGGCTCGGAGCAACCTGCTCTAGTGGAAGGTGTCCCTTCCATGGCAGAGGGTTGGAACTGAATGAGCTTTAAGGTCCCTTCAACCCAAACCAATCTGGGATTCTATGGTTTCTGGTCTCTGCTATTCCCTCATAGTTTTGCCCAAGAGCATAACACGGTTCTTAAACCTTCCAGAGTGCTTCTGAGCTGAGTAACGGGTTTTAAAGGACAAATTTGTCCCAGTGGGGGAACTCACCATGAAGAGAAACAAAGCCATAGATCCTACCAGTTACACCATCAACTCACTGGCTGCACACCAAGCACCGTTCCAGTGGATCCACGCTCATGAGGCTACTGTGCTTTTTAAATGAAAAGACACCTCTTTTTTAATAGTGGTCTAAATGTTTTCTAAAAGAATAATAAAAGGATATTTCCATTACACAAATATCCTTCTTTATGTCCTGTTTCCACACAGCACCTTCCAGTGCTTCACATCACACAGTGCAGGGATGTGAAACAACATGATTTAAGGGGAATGAATTGGCAGCTCAGTCGCTTTTGGAGCAGGAGGCAAGCGAGGAGCAGCTCACGCGGCCATGCTGTGGGGCAACAAGGGGTAAGGGTTGCACAAAGGGAAGGGGGAAAGGACAGGGGAGAACTTCTCTGCAAAGCAAAGGCGTTAAACTCTTGGCCTGACTCTCTTCGGGCAGAGAAGTTTGCCAGAGCACTGGTTTCCTGTGCACTCAAACGCATCCCTCGGCAGCCCCATGATAGGACCATGATGTAAGTGTGGCTGAGCCAAGGCAAACGGAAAAGAACAGTGAGCACTCACAGAGGCAATGGGTTTTATTAAGGAGTTTAATTGTTTCTCAGGGTGACATTTTCCCCCATTTTGATGTTTTCCCTACTGGGCTCCACATGGGATGTGCCAAGGCTGAGGGTGCTCGGCTGGCTGTGGTAGAAGAACCCCCACCCTGAGGCCACCCAACACCCGTGGCACAAGATGAGGATCTGCCAAACAGATTTAAACCCCATACACTGTGATCCCAGCTCAGCTTCTGCCCCATGGCTCTTCCAAAGGCTTTCACCCCTCCACCACAGGCATCAGCACTTTGTGAATGTCACATTCTGCAGGCTGGGTACAGGCATCCTCCCAGAGTCCAAAGCGCCAAAAGGCATCAAAAAGAAGAGCAGAGGGGTAAAAGAAGAGAAAAAAATCCATAGCTGGTTCTTTGGAACTGGGTAAGCACTTGGTCATCCACAGACGAAAGCACCGAGCTACCGTTTGACCCAAAAGCACTTCACCATCCATCACCAGCACTTCCCAGCCAAAAGGATGATTTCCAAATCCCAGTGGAGAGCGGCCATTGAGTCCTTTTGGCTCCATGTGGGAGGCAGGAGCAAGGTCAGCTCCAGGAGGAACCCTCCTCACTGGGCTGGGAATGTGGAGCCCAGCAAGTGTCCAGGAGCAGCTGGTTTTGGTGGTGGGCACTAGATGAAGGTGCTCAATGCAGCTCCTGGTGCTCCATCACTCCCTGGGTGAGAGCTGCTGGTCCCCGCTGTCCCTGTCCCATGTTTGCAGCGGAAGCACCCATCCTCAGGAGGGTGCTCCTGGGTGTTGTGGTCACAATCTGCACTGTAGCATCTTGGCTGTCTCCTCTCAGGTCACTGCACCCCAAGCCTTCACCATGGATCCTGCAAAGGAAAAACATGGTGTCAATGGAAGGTCCAGGCTGGTGATGAAGCAAACTGTGATTTTTCTTTGTTGCCAAATTAAATGCTTGGAGCAACGTGTAAGAGGGAAGATGCACCGGCAGCCCCAGCATCCTCTTAAAAGCACCTTCGGCACCGGTGCCATCGAGCTCACCCCACACTCAGCACTACCAAGGGCCCCAGGCTTTGGAGGCTGAAGCCCTTCCCAAGCCCCAGCCCTCAGGGCTGTGAGGGACCCATTGTGGCTGCAGAGTCCATGTCTAAGCAAGCTCGGAACAGCTCCTCATCCGCAGCTACTCTCGCTGCCGGCGCTGCCATTCACACAGCGAGAGCGGAGGATGTGCTGACAAGAGCCAGGGGAAACCCAGCGTTACTCACAGCCACATCGCTCCAGAGAGCTCAAAAGCAGCTCCCACGGGATCAGGAGACATCAGATCAGGGTGCAAGATAGTGTGAGGGTGGATGAGACATAGCCAGGGGCTGATGGAAGAAAATCAAATGGCCATTTCTGCGCGGCAGACAAAACAACAGCATCTGGGAACGCACAGGAAGGGAAAGCAGCTCCTCTGCTTGTGTGTACATGGGCTGTGCTACATGGTCCAAGGGAGGTGGAAGCCACTGATTAAAGATCCCAGTGCTGAGCTGGCGTGCAGGATGAGCACAGTGCTAGTGCCGAGGACTGCACAGGGAGGTATGGGCAGCTCTGCCTGAAGTCTACCTACCCAGGAGGCTGCAGCCACCCCACGCCCATCCCCAGCAGAAAGGGGCTCCTTTTCCCAAGCTGCCATAGAGTTTTGGAAGGATACAGGGAGAGGAAAGCACAGTGGAACAACAGAGTGAGAATGGTTCTCATTTATCCCTCTCTGTCCATGGGCTCCCCACCCACAAGCTCTCAAATCAGCTGCAACACACAGGAGGATCCAAACTGCACTGTTGAGCACGGCACAACCAGCTCCCATCTGGCTCAGACAGGCTCTTGGCCCACTTGGGGAGATTAATCATTTGCTCTCCTCTTTGATTCTCACCCTGCTCACTCCATAGGATCATCAGACACCTTTTCTCCCTAGCAAACCCTACCCGACTCCCCGTCCTGCTCCAGCATTAACTAGGGGCGCACAGAGAGCAGGGTAGGGGTTCATACTCATTTATCCTGTAACACTTATCATCTGTTTGATTTGCACTTCACAAGGAATACACAAGACAGATTGGCACCTCCTGGCCAAGATATCACACCCTCAGCAATAGGATGTGGAGGAATAAACCAGCTCCCATGCCCCTTCCCCAGGGAAAGCCTGACAATCAGCTTTGGGATTTCTGGGAAAGAAAGAGCTCAGCGTCTCCAGGTTTGCAAAAGACCGTGTGCAAGTGTCCCCAGCTCTTGTAAATGTGTTAGAAAATAAAACCCTTTAAGAGCTTCCAGATGTTCTGTTTATGTTGTGGTGTTACCCAGCTTCGTCCTCCGGAGGCCAATACACAGCCTCAATGAAAGCGCAGCAGCCAAGGGGGAGGCAGGGGGGAGCGGAGGAGGTCCCAGCCCTTTTCGTCCTCATTCCCCATTAACTCCCATGCTGCTGGTGAACACACTGAGAGTGGCTGCAAACCCTCCCTCCCGCTCTGAGCAGCTCCCTGCATCATGAGCATCACTGGGGTTTGCAAGGCACTAAACCCTAATGCTCAGGCTCCGGGGAATCACTGCACAGTGGGATGTGGGACACTGCGAGGAGCAAACACATCAACGGTGGCACCCCAGAGGCAACCAGTGCCCACCAAGAAGATCCAGAGAGTCCAACCCTGTTACATCCAACTTCACCTTCATTCGAGCAGGCCTTAAAGATCTACCAAAAACTACCTGCTGCTGGTACGAAGATGTGACAGGGCATAAAGCTTTGTCAGCGCACCCTGGGCATAGCAGCACACATCTGTGTGTGCAGAGCCTGGCTCAGGTCTCTTTGCTCAGGGCGTTGCAGGTCCAGCGCGCTGCTTTTGAAGTCCCCTCGAGTGTGCTGCACGGCTGGTAGCTATCAAAGCCCCATAAAGGCGCGATACGGCGGCTGTGGGCGCAGGCTCTGATGTGTTATCTCCCCTTCCCGGCGCAGGAGGAGGGCGGTCACCCCTGCGGCACATCTGAGAGCGTGTTAGCGCCCGGAGATCAAAGGCGCTTCCTGATGTGATCCACCCCGGTGAAGCCTTTTTGGCCGGTGCAGTCCTTCCTCAGGCTGGGATGGAGCTGGAGCACCACAGGAACATGCAGCTGCTGCAGGCACTGCCACGCAGCTGCAAGGATGGGAGCACTGGGAACCAGCACTGGGAACAGGGGCAACGCACCCAGCCTGGGTGGCTGCAGCAGGATGTGCTCCTGCCTGCACTGGGGACATTATCATGTCCTTACTGCACGGATTAAGTTCATTGTCACCCTTCAGGTGGGGAAATGGAGCCCAGGCAGGTTCAGTGCCATGTGGGTGCCCCACTTTAACCACATACCATACAACAGAGCACTTCGTTTTGAACCAGAGATGCTCCCAATGAAGGTACATCCTCCCTGGACCCTTGTAACCTGAACAAACCCCACTCAGGACAAACCTCCTTCCTTCCCTACCACCTAGCACTAAACCTAAACAGAGAATAACATCTCAGGTACAATTCAAGTCTTGCCCAGGCCGCTCCCTCCTACAAACCCCACACTCCCCAGTGAAGCATCATCTGCTTCCCAGGGCCCT
>NW_009918074.1:34589-34989 GCF_000696875.1 Nestor notabilis | reverse complement strand
GTGCCTCCTGGCCACCAGCCCCCGCGCTGCTGTTGTTCTCCTCTCCATGAGCCCACCGCAAGGTCCCGGGAGAGCAAGGTGGGGAGGCAGCAGGAGCTGGAATAAGGGCACAAGCTGCCTCCACGCTCAGCAGGGAAGGAGAGCGCATCCATCCAGAGCAAATAGAGGAGGAGGTGCTGAGTTTGCAGCAGGAACAATGCATTTGGAGGTGGGGATCTGCCTCCTGCCCCGTCACCCCCCAACACGTGCTTGCAAGGAGCAAAGAGAGGGAATAGAAACAGAACTTTTGGCTGCGGAGGGTGGGAGCATCGCGTCTGCAGACAGCTTGAGCACAAACTGTGTGGGCAGCAAAGCCAAACAGGAAAGGAAACCAAGAGGCAGGGAAATGATTCTGGCAGCG
>NW_009918074.1:29055-34570 GCF_000696875.1 Nestor notabilis | reverse complement strand
CAGCGCTCATACCTCCCTGCTGCTGCCTCTCCCGGCGTCCCTCCCTCAGACCCCTCGCCCTGCTCAGACATGCCCCAATTCCACTTTTCCTATCGAAACGCTCCCCTTCCGAAGGGCTGGATTGAGAAAAATGCAGCTAGAGAGCTAGAACTGGTCCCAGCAGAGCTGTGTGAGCACCACATTGCACTGCCCCCGCACACCCACCCCGGCAGCGCTCAGCCTGGCCCCAAACCCCTGCAAGAGGGAAGGGGAAGTCCACGTCTGCATTGGGAAACTGGGACCTGGGCACCTTAAAGGACCTGCAAAGGGATGGGGCTTCAGACCTGCACTCCCTGGCTGGCCTTACCCCTTTCCAAACATCCAAAATGAAGAGGTGGTGGCAAACAGAGGTGAGGGGCAGCCGGAAGGACACGCAGGGTCATGCTGTGCCTTTCACATCCCTCCCATTTGACACTGGCTTTAAAGCGATTTACAGTTTGGAGATGCAGGTTTACTCACATGCCCCAACGTGCTTAATGACCAAAGTGCTCTTCGGTGAACCCAGCAATGGATTGTAAAATAAAGTCAATGAGGCAAGTGGATTAAAGAGGAAAAAATAGGGCAAGAGATCTGAGAGAGATGAAACGGACCCACTGAGTCACAGCTGGCGCCTGCCAAGGTGCGGTGTCCTCCCGAGCCTCCTGTGCAGGACACAGACAGAGCTACATAGGGACCCCCCCATGCAAGCAGCTCCCCAGGGCTGGCTCTGGCCCCCGTGCTGACAAGGGGACCCCTCCATCCCTCTCTGCCTGTCTGCACATGTCCCATGCGGTCCCCACAGCTCACTCCTCATCTCCACTGGCTGCGAGATGTGCCACATCCCGATGTGGAACGCGATGGGACATCAGCATTCCCCCATCTGAAATGGCTATCTCCAGCTCTGGTGGAAGCTGCCATGGACCACTAGGCACCCCTGACATGGTGAAGCTCATCCTAGTGTGGGCTGCTGTGGCAATAACCCACCTGCACTAAGCCACAGGCCCCCTTCCTCCAGCAAGGAGCTGAGTTGGCCACATTTCAGTGCAGGCACCAAAGCCCAGCCAGGGGTCCATAAAGACCCTCAAACTGCTGGAGGAAAGGAGCCCAGCAGTGACCAGCCCATGCGACCCCATCCCACACTGTCCCTACCCTGTGAGTGAACATTTGAGATTGCAGCATCCGGAGCTGTGGGAAAACCACACTCAGAAGGGATTGTTCCCATAAAAAGCTGAATGATCCAGTGGAAAAAGCGGTGGGGTGGGAAAGGGGGAGCCCAGCTTGCCCCCAGCAGTTCCCAGCCTCATGCTCGCCAGCAAACTGCTTCTCCCCATCTTCCCGCCCAGCCTCCTCGGGCATGTCTTTGGAGCAGCATCTATCTCATTCCTTGTGGCTTTAAACTGGCTAAAATGGAGCCCCCAGGCTCAGTGCAACCACAACCCATCGACACCGCTGCAAAGCAAATGAGCCTTCTCCTTAAACCACCAGGCTCTGTTGCCAGAGCCAGCCTAATTCCCAGAGTTTCAGTCCAAAGAGATTATCTTCGTTTACTAACCTAAGCCTGCAATACAAAAAGCCTTGCCAAATTCCCAGAGAGCCTCCGAAGGGATGCCATTAAAGCTCCTGCAGCTAGAGGAAGCGAAGCAAGTGGTTTGTTCCCATGCCGCCCTTTCTGGTGAGGTGTTAATAAATAACCCTGGCCCAGACAGGTGCTGTCAGCTCCGCCACGAGCTGCCTGAGTCACCGACCTGCCACCGTGAGTCACGGGGAGACCAGCCCCATCACCAACCCCACGGCCACGCACCCGCCGAGACCCAAGGGCGAGTGGGGATGCTCAAGGCTGCACCATCGAGGGGTCAGTCCATGAGACCCCCGCCTCAATCCTGGTTATTTAACCCAAAGAAAGCAAAGGGTGTTCATGGAGAGCTCGCTCTAAGATGCAACACACCACTAAAACTGGTGAGGTTGAGATGCAGCAGGCAGGATTTGCAGAGGGACCCATGTCCTACCACAGCATCACAGCAGCATCCTGCTCTCCAGAAAAATCATAGCATCACAGACTGGTTTGTGTTGGAAGGACCTTAAAGCTCCTCCAGCTCCAACCCCCTGCCCCGGGCAGGGACACCTTCCACTAGAGCGGGTTGCTCCAAGCCCCTGTGTCCAACCTGGCCTTGAACACTGCCAGGGATGGGGCAGCCACAGCTTCTCTGGGCACCCTGTGCCAGCGCCTCAGCACCCTCACAGGGAAGAGCTTCTGCCCAAGAGCTCATCTCAGTCTCCCTTCTGGCAGGTTGCCAACACACCCCGGCTGCCAAAACATCCCAGAGGATGAGGGGCCGCAAGAGATGCTGCCAGCAGCGGCTCAGCCCCACCAGGATGCGCTCACAGCGCAGCATCATCTGCAGCCCAAAACACAGGCACAGGTTCCCTCCTCAAACACCAGCCCTGATCAACCCACTGAGGCCTAAATACAGGCACTCACCCTAGAATGAGACTAAAAATAGAGCTTTTACCCCCCAACAGAAACACCTCTGACTACTTTCTCCTTGCTCACATACCCCAACCTGTTCTGTGTGTGGGACCAGACTCCTTCCTTCTCCTCTGGCTCTTTCTAGCAATTTTCCCCCTCCTTCCCCACAAGAAAAGCCCATTCTCTCTTCAAAGCCATGTGTCACACAGAGTGACAGGCAGAGGAAGGAATGAAGAAAGTCCCATTCTGCTTCATTTTTGCAACAAGGCGATAAGCACAGCAGGATGTCAGGGCTGGGCACCAGGGGCTCCCGGGAGAGGCTGCAGGCAGGTTTCGGACAGGCTCCGGTGCTCAGTGACAGCTCTGGTTTCTTTATTAAAAGCATCCCCAAAGTGATAACCCTCTGACAGAGTGATCGATGGGCCCGAGCAGCAGAACCATGTTCTCCGAGTATGAACTCCATTCACCTCCCAGCACTTTTGCTTCTCCTGCCAGAACTCCCACAGTGGGTGGGTAGGAGCCAAGCAGCTCCCTGTGGTTTCTGCCATCAGCAGGAGCCCCTCATGATCCATCTGATCCCTGGGCTCTTCCAAACGAGCTGGAGAGCTTTTCCCCCTCCTCTTCTCACCAACAGGGAGAACAAACCCTGCACCTCCCAAGGGAAGGGGATGCTCCAGGCACAGAGGCCACATCCCGACTGACCACAGGGCATCTCCAGTGCAGACACAAGGGCTTCCACATCCCTTTCCCCACTCCTGCCCTCCGAGACCGGCCCCACTGTGGAGGAAGGGAGGAAAAACCATCCGGCTGCACATTTATTTTGCAGCTTTGAGCTGATTTCTACCCCTGGGGATTACCAATTTAAGCAGTGTTTTTTCCTGTTCTGACCCTAAGCTGATTAATTCTCTGTGCCCCGCTTCTCCCCTCATTCCCTCACTTCTTTTTGTATGCAAAAATGAGGATACGAAATGCCATCCACGTGGGGTGACCAGGTCCAGAGCCACCCAGGTCAAGCTGAGCAGAAGGAAGATGCTCCCCTGCCTCCCCTACAGGGCCATCAGCCCTCCTGTGCCATCAGGCTCAAACCACAGCTTCATGATCTTTATGTTCTTAGCACAAAGGAACCGGTATCACCCTGATCCCAGCCAGTCAGGGTGAGCCCCATCACCACCAGCATCACTCTCCCAGTGCAATGGAAACTACTGGCTTGTACCAACAACGCTGGTGGGGACTCACCCGAGAGCAGCAAAACTTGCCCTGGAATGATCCAGCTGACTCTTCCCGAGAGCAGGAACCTCCTCTTCTGAGTGCTGTCACCAGCAGCAGCACATAGCCCGGCATGCCGGAGGCTGCTGCTCTTAAAGAGGGAACTGAGGAGGCTCAGAGACTCCAGTGGGACAAGCTACATCCCATCACCCACCAGCACCACGACTAGACAGCATTTCCTCACCCATTTGGCTTTAGCAGCCATGGAAAAGCAATTTTGTTTGCAAGGTCTCTCCATGTGAGAGGCTGGTCCCTAATGGGAGACAATTCCAGTGATCCCTTTTCCCAAAACCCCAGGCTAAGCCCAGCTTTCACTCCCAGAGCCAATACACACCCCGCTCATGGAGCCAGGTTATAACCTTTTGCCACCTCAGGATAGCTCGAAGACACACTTCCACACCCCGCAAATCCAGATGCCTTCCCATGGGAGCCACCCAATGCTGACCCATCACCACTCCTCTTCCCTTGGTACCACGTCCACAGCAGCGCCAGCCCCATCACACCCCAGCGCTATGGACGGGGATCTGTACCAGAACGTAATCCCCAGGTAATTGCCTGAAATCACAGAGGAAACCCGGAGCAGAAGCTGGGAATGCCAGAACATCTCGCACAGGCAGACACAGGCAGAGCTGGCTCTGTGCACAGCAGGAGAGCCCGGAACACACCCATCCCTATAAAAAGATAATTACACAACCTGTGGTGGTAAATTAGCACAGCAAAACACTGTTAATTCCCACAATGGACCTCAGCACTGGATCAAGAGGTAAAATTACCTCTCACCTGCAGTGAGATGGGCCCCCAGGTCAGGATTAGGGCTCATTGCTGAGGCAGGGTGGGAAGCTTCAGCAACTGCCCTCACCCGAAATTTGGTCTCTGCAGAGGAGCAAAGTTGGGTGGTTTGTCCCTTCTGGGGGACTGGGGGAATGGCTTTAACCTGCCAGAGGGGAGATTGAGATGAGCTCTTAGGTAGAAGCTCTTCCCTGTGAGGGTGCTGAGGCGCTGGCACAGGGTGCCCAGAGAAGCTGTGGCTGCCCCATCCCTGGCAGTGTTCAAGGCCAGGTTGGACACAGGGGCTTGGAGCAACCTGCTCTAGTGGAAGGTGTCCCTGCCCGTGGCAGGGGTTGGAGCTCGAGGAGCTTTAAGGTTCCTCCCAGCCCAAATCATTTTAAGACCATTCTGCAAGTGAAACATAACCATGCACAGCTGCACTTGGGACTATGTGGGCTTGGTATCGCCCGAGGACATCATGTCACATTTCCCACGGGTTGTCCCAAGCGGTACCATCCATCTCCTGAGACACAGGGTGGGATTTCTGCACTGCCATGCCCGCAGAAGTGCTCCAAAATTCAGTCTTGGGGTGCACACAAGTCAAGGAAGGGGTTTGGTGACCCCTGGAAGTCCCTCAGGAGCGAATCCCAGTGGGAAGGAAAGGAAGCAGCACACAGGGGTGACCTCAGAGGACATGCAGAAATGTACTTTCAGCCCAGCGTTTCCTAGAATTAGTGAGGAATTTGTCGAAGCTGTTCCTGGCTGAGGAACGTCGGTTGGTTCAAACTTCACTTGATGCAGGAATATAGAAATGTAGGTCAGGAAAAAAAGCAGCCAAGTGAAAAGCTCCTTGTTCCTTCTCCAGCCGGCCCTATGGTGCCATCCCGGGGCGAAGGGCTCGGGGAGGACTGGACGTGCTGCTCACCTGGAACATGTCTCAAACCTTGGGGTTTTACAGGGTGAAGCAGCAGCTCCTGCTGTGCCCGTGGATGGAGG
>NW_009918074.1:28744-29019 GCF_000696875.1 Nestor notabilis | reverse complement strand
ACGCTCAGCCCGCCCCGGTTTGCCCTCAGCCACAGGCCTGACACTGACTTGGTACAACTTCTACATCTCTCCTGGTTATTCCAGGTACTTGCTGTTCAGTTTAAAGCACAGGCTGCAGCACAGCAGTAAACGCCTGATCCCACCACTGGGACAAAATCAGTTTTCAACACAGAATCCCAGACTGGTTTGTGTTGGAAGGGACCTCACCCAATTCCAACCCCTGCCCCGGGCAGGGACACCTTCCACTAGAGCAGGTTGCTCCACACCCCTCTGTC
>NW_009918074.1:11925-28638 GCF_000696875.1 Nestor notabilis | reverse complement strand
AGAAAGCAAAGGCGCTTGATTTTACAAAGCCAATAATAAATGCAGCAGAGCAGTGCACCCTCGAACAGCATCCTGGTGTTTTGTCCCCAAAACCCACCAGCTGGGGTGCAAAGGCAGTGACTGCCCAGCAGTCACGGGGCACCCCCAGCCCTCTCCCTTCCCAAGCTCGGGAATAGCTGATCCCTTTTCAACACTTCCACATATCATAGCTGTAATTTACAGAGCTAATTTAACCGCACGCAGCCGTGCCTGCGCTCAGCACCGACACCAGCCACTGAGCTCAGCCACCCCAGCGCCCGCAACAGCCCCTCCTGCACTTTGAGTTTTGTTTGTTTTAATCGAGAAAGGGGGAAAAACCAGAAGAAACCCCCTCTCCCAACCCCCCGGCCTCAGTTTTCTGGTGCCTTGATTTATTGATTGGCCTATTCCCTTTTAATAGGCTCTCCCCGCCGGAGCCAGGGTGTTTCCTGCGGGAAGGCTGCACGCACTGAGGATGGAGGGGTCCTGCCCTGTGCAGCCCAGGAAGGTGAGAGGAGCCTTCCTCCCACTGCCCTCCTCCTCTCCTGGATCCCTTTGTTGCCTTGGGCATCATCCAGGGCACGGTGCCCACAAGGAGAATTCCCAGCGGATGAGACCTACATCTCATTTAATTAAATTTTTCCTTTTAGAGCAAATAAGAGGACTCTGCCCAGCCAAGGGCTGGAGGAGTGGAGCCGGCCAACTGCCAAGCCCTGAGCCCGCTGGGTTTGCCCTCCCAGCATGGATGCAGAAGCTGGAGGAGAGGTTGACCCAGCAGTTAGAAGGGTGCTCGGAAGACCTGGAAACCTTTGGATGTGTGGCCAAGGATGATGGGTGAAAACACACCCTTTGCTGATGGAGAGCCACATGCAACCCGGATAACCCATCCAACACATTGGGCTGCTGAGGGCAGGGAAGGACTTGATGAAATGAGTCATAGTGGGGGCAGCCCTGTGGTTTTCCAGCTTTTTGCCAGCTCTATGGCCTCTATTCTGCAGGATTGCCCCAAATTCCACACCTGGACCAGGCAGCCATTTGGGAGACAGATCCTGACCTCACTAGCCATTAACAGCAGCCAAAAAACACATTGCAACAACTTTAAGCAACAAAAGTAGAGGGGAGAACTGGAAATCTACCCCTTCACCAGCCCCTGTGACAAGGGGCAGATCCACCAGCTCCATCCATTCCAGGCTCCTTGAAGCATCTCACTGATAGTGATGATGCTGAACCCAATTTCACACCCCTCGTAGGAGTGGGTGCATCCCCCAGCTCCCGCTGGTGCAGCTCCACCAGTTCAGACTGGATAAAGCTGTTCAAAGCCATGTTTCTTACAGCACAGTGAGCAGGTTTGGCCTCTCAACAACCAGGGCTTCTTTAAATAACATCTATCTCAGTGTAGCGCCGCTGCTGGCTGAGCCCCAGCTGACTGCAACTGGGGCCAATCCCCAGGATAAACACAGCCTACCTGGGTTTGTAAGTGCCAGAAGCAGGTAGGCACCATGCAGGATCTCTTATATAAACAGCACTGCAAAAACAGCCCTGAGCACTGCAGGAGCACTTGTAGAACACACTGTACAGGAGATGAAGTGTTTGGGAATGTTACTGCAATGGATCCTGGGGAGGGGGGAGAGATGGGGCGAGATGCTTTTCCACCCTCCTGCCTGCTCCATGCATCAGCCTTAAAGGCATAATGCTTGGTTGGAGAAGGAAGATGGTGTGCTGCAGCCTGAGAACCTCACAGCCACCCAGACCATGCAGAACAAGCTGCTTATTCCTGCTTTAAGTGATGCTGGGCATTCAGCATGGGCTGGGACGCAGGGGAGCAGGCAGAGTGGGGCCTCTGGATGGGCACAAAACCAGCTGCAGGCTATGGGAAACCCAGGACTGAAGTTTCAGGTACCCTGTCCCCACACAAGGTACAATTGCTCTGCTTCTGCTCTTGCAGAACTTGCTCCTGGCTCCAGCATCACCGGTCCCCAAGGTAACACTTCATCTTGCAGAAGGAGCAAGGGAAGATTCCTTCACAAGACACCTCACAAGCAGGTGCAATTCAGGCTGTGCCAATCTTTTCAGAGCTATTTCCAAACCCTGTGCTTCCCACCCTTTGTCCTTCTACCTGCACTTGCCCTCTAGCCCTTCCTTTCGGAGCCAGCCAGCAGCTTTTGGAGGGTTAAAAGGTGTGTGCACCCGCGGGGCTGGGTCCCCTCCCTCTTCACCCCTCTCTTCCCGGCATTGGAGACCAGAGGCACTCCAGATCTAATCTCCAAAACAAACACACCGTAGCTGGAACCTGCTCCATTTGCACTTAAACCATATATATTAAACAGCAACAGCCAGGCTCAGCTCTGCCCATCTCGCCCTGCATCCCCCTCACCTCTCCATGCACAAGGTGTCAGTGAATTGTCACTGGCTTTGCAATAAGGCTACAAGGGATGGTTTGTAGCTGGGAGTGAAGAAATACCCACCACAAAAACCACTGTGTCTCTGCGTAGGTCTTTATGGAAGGTGAGCACTGGAGCTCACACTGGGTCCCCTCTGGCATGAGCCACCAGCAGAGCTGTAAGGATGCAGGAAGAAGAGGAGCATCAAAACATCAGTGTGACCACTACTGTGGCTCAAGGTGCTGATCCAGCAAGGGTCACACTTCAGAATTAACCCTGACAAGGTGGTTTGTCTCAGAGAAGCCACTATTTCCTTTCCTTTCCCCCTGAGATCCTGGTATAGTACCCAGAAACGTCAGCTCTCCCCAGCAAACATCAGGAGGAGGAGGTATGGAAGCTGCTAGAAGACACTTGAGACAAGTCACTGATTTGCTCATTGTTCAAGGTAGTTATTACTGTGATGAGGGTGAAAACCTCATGTCAGACCAGAACATGCAGAGTACAGCATCTCTGTGAGCAGTTAACACCTGGATGGTCATGTTGGGAGGAGGAAGGAAAGGCTCTCCAGGCTATTTGGCAACGGGAGCCTTCCAGTAAACGCTTATCTCACGTTATGTTTCAGTCGGAAGTTGAGAGATTTGGTTCATTTTCCACAGGGAATGGGAGAGGTGAGGCTGCCAGCAGCGAATGGAGCAGTCGGGATCAGCCCCAGAGCTGAGCTACGGAAAGGACCAGGCTGGGCAATAGCAAAACCACCTTTTGTCCTCAAGACCTCCTTTGTGTTAAGTCAGTCCAGTTCGCTCCGTGCACTGGCTTTCTGGACACTTAACTTACTTCACCACTCAGAAACATGTTTTCATGTGACATTATGGACTTCCAGGAGAGAAAACCTCACCCAGCCAAGGTTACAGCCCACAGTCTGGAAAACTGGAGCTTGGATTAGCTCCCAACAGGGAGAAAAGCTCAAGATCAGCCCCGGGCTGGCACGGGAGAGCACAGTTAAGGGCCCAATGGCATTTGGGATCCCAAGCACTATGTGCCACTGCCCTAAATCTGGCTGTAAAATTGCTTTCTGAAGATGATGCCTGGGTTAGTCACACACACAGAGATGTGTTCATGAAAAAGGCGATTATATAAAAATTCTGGGAGCAATAAAAATATAAATAGTCCTCAAGGCACCACAAAATGATGCCATTTTAAGTGCATTTATTTTTTCCTGAAAATCTGCGGGGTGGTATTTAAAGATGAAGGGAGAAGGAGGAGGAGGAGGAGGAGGAGGAATACGTGCTGCTCTGTCCAAACACTAAACACCCCGCAGAGCTCTGGTGGTCTCCCAAAGCCAGCCAATGGCTCCAGGTCCCCTACTCTGCACCTTTTATGTGCCACCCCACTGAAATACATCAAGCGTTTCCCCCTGCATTGGCTACCAGCAACCCAGAAACGCCCAGCCCATGTCCCCCCACCCAAAAGGGTTCCTCAGCATTTGCCATATCAAAAGGTGGCCACAGCCCGATCCCTGAGGTGCTCAGCACCTCGCTGGTGGTCCCTAAATAAGCAGCCAGATGATCTCACCCCAAACATCCTCGGGTCCTTGCGGGCAGCCTTCATGCAGACCACAGAAACCTTCAAACAAGCGCTGTGAACAGGGCAGGCACAGTTCCCTCCCCACCACCATCCTTCTCCGGCCGGGTCCACCCAGGGGGACATTGCTCAAAGTAAACTCAGTGTTCTTGGGGTTTACCCAAAATACGAGCCAGGCAGGACAGGCAGGCGCTGGAAAGGCAGCGAGAGGGAAAGCAGGAAAACCCACAAGCCCTGGTGCTCCATCCAAGTCACGAGCCCATGAGTTCCCTGCGGTTGGGTCAAGGGGAAGAGGATTTTTCCTGGATGGTACAATTCCCTGCTCACATCTCTCAAGTCCAAGGAGACAAAGACAACAGTGTCCCTTCACTCCCACCTCTCCAGGAAAGGAGGGATGGACCAAAGACTCCTGACACCCCACAGCAAGCAGGGTGCCCTGGGGACAGCGGGGTCCCCGTTCAGGGAGCTGTGGCTTCTTGGACCAAAAAGCTCCTGTGTTTTTTCTCATCCTCTTTGGGACTGAGCTACACACATCCACAGGCTCCAGGAGGGATGGGCCTGGGGCAATGAAAGCAGTTGTGTCCCCTGCAGCCACAGTGATAACAAACAACCACCACCAACGTGCCGAGATGTCCGGTCAGCAACGGGGGTACCACCAGCCAGGATGAGGAGGATGAGTGGAAACTGCTGTTCAGCCCAGAAATGGCAAAACCCTCAGGTTTTTACTGTGTCCCACTTAGTTACTGCTGGAGAAGTCATCAGCAGACCCCGCGAGTTATTCACTTCTGTTTATCCTGGCATGTGGATTGCCCCGGGCTGCAGCCTCTGCTCACGCGAGTGGCACGAGGTGCATGGAAACCCTGCAGCAACGTCCAGCTCCATGTGAGGGAGGAGAGTCTGCTCCTGCCTCCACCCCATGAGTGGAGAACATGTCTCAGGATGGGCATGTTTCACCCTCAACACCACCAGATCGTGAGAACACGCGGGCTGAGGCTCCCCGAGCTGCCACTTGTGTGTCAGAAATAGCCCAGTACCAGCCCAGCAGCTCTCGCGCTGTAGGAGGTGGTACATCAAAAATCCTTCTCTTGCCTGTGGGTTTGTTCCCTTCCAAAACATGCAGTTCAGCTTGTTTGGGGTTTTTTAGCTTTGCACCTTCCTTCGCTGTCACCGAATTCCCCACGTTTTCGCTTGGGGAAGGGATAAAACTGCTTTTCCTCTCATTGCTTTACAAAGAGGCAACAGCAATGGCCATGTCACGCAAATGGGGAAACTGAGGCACGGGGAGGTGGTCGACTCCAGAGCATCCCCTGGACCCAGAAAGGCTGCCTGAGGCTGCAGGGCCACCGGCTCATCCCCGTGCCACTCAGCTGCACTCATCCCCACGGGAAGAGCTGCCCGTGAGATGTTCTCCTTTTCCCCTAATCCCACAGACAGGCCAGGAGAGCTTTCCTAAAGCCAACAGCCTCAATCCCAGCAGCAATAAGGATGTTCCCCTCCTAACTACATACTGCAGCGCTTCACACCGACTTCACCAGAGCTCACCCAAGAGCAGCGCGGGCTCGGCACGCTCCTGGTGCCCTCTGCTCCCCCTCCACTTTCTGTCCAACCGGTTCTGCTCTCTCTCTGTTTCAGGGAGGATTTATCACCCTGGCCATCTCCAGCGGTAGAAAACCCACCCCAGGGAGTCCTGCGTGGGATCGAGGAACAAAACCACCTCTTGCAGACGCAGGACGTTCACCAGCTGTGCTGGAGCCAGAGGTGTTTTTAAGGCCAAAATAACAACAGACCAAGCTGCTCTTTCCATTTGAAGTCTCAGGACCTGATGATCCGGGAAGGAGGAGTTCCTGCACTGGGCAGAGGGGACAGCTTTGTGGTTTTAAACATCTGGTTTGCAACACCCAGGAGCCCGTTTTGGCTGACAGCCTCATGGTTGGAGCATGGGGGGTCTTAAAGATGCTGCAGCTGCTGGGGAGTGCCTGGTCAGGCTCCTGGCATCCCGTGTCACTCCGGGGGTCCCCAGCCATTCCACATGGCACATCTGCAGCAGGATATCCAGATGCCATTGCAATTAGTCCCTATCCCCAGCTACATGAGCTGGTGACTTCCAGCACAATTTGCCACCTTCTGGCACTGGAATATACTGGTCACCACTTGAAACTAAGAAGAAACTCCAGCCCACAAGGCAGGAGGACACCTGAAAGCCAAATCACCCCAGGAACCCATCCCGTCCCATGTCCCTCAGGCTAATGAATCTCAGTCTTGTTCCATCCCAGCCTGGGGATGGAGCTGCAGATCCAGGCGCTTTCCCTCCGCACTTCAGGGAACACACATGCATTTTAAAGTTTCCTGCCAAGTATCAATTGTGCAGATGTTGAATTCCTGGCAGGGACCTGGACCACGATCCCCGAGGTACTAAGGAAAACTCTCCCCGGCACAGGCTTTGGCTGAACATGCTTCTGAAACCCTGTACCCACACACTGGGCTTGCACAGTGGCCCATGAGTGCAACACCCAGGAGGGAAGCAGAGCACATCCTTGCAGTCTCCAGGGTTACCATCTTGCTGCACTTTGCTTTCAAAGGTGCATGTGTGGAAATTCATTTGGTCCTGGCCCCCCATGAGCAGGGATGACACGGAGCCAGAGCATCACGTCCAGGACCCAGCTGACTGGCTCAAATCAGCCACACACCCCAACAGCACAGAAACCACTGGAATCACATGCAGAAAGGCACACACATCCATGCACTCTGCTTCCCCACTGCTGGGTGATTTAGGAACCATAGGGAAGGTAAGAGGATGCTCTGCAGTAAGGCAACCTGCTTGGTAGGTCACACAATCAATGCTGACAACTGTCAACAACTACAGGCCCTTGTCAAAAGCCCCTCTCCAGCTTTCTTGTCAGCCCCTTTAGGTATTGGAAGACTGTTATAAGGTCTCCCCTCAGCTATTATAAAGTCTCCCTAATGATCGTTTATTAATCCCTTATGACTGTTAGAAGATGTCCCTAAGACTGACTTAGTTTGCAGGAGCACAGCTTATTTTCCTGAAAGATCAGCATAAAAACTGAGAAGCAGGAGAAGCTGCACTCAGAGAGCAGGGATTGGAGAGGTGAACGAGCCCAGTGCAATGCCTGTGAGCAGTGCTGGGTGCTGAGCCCAGGAGCAGCCGCTGCCGGGGGCTCAGGGCACATCCCACAACAGGCAGTGATGCTCGAGGCACTCTCCCAGCCCCACTCAGCCATCAGAAGGGTAGAAAACGATCCTCTCCTTATGTCAAGCTCTTGGCAAGCTCCCACCCGACGCATCCTGTTCACTGCTTCGTATCCGGCTTGGGAATTCCAGGAACATCTGCACGCCTTCCTCGCCCAACCGCACATCTGCATGTCCAAACCTGCTCCTGTCCCGCCGGTACCCCCCGCAACCTGTGCCAGCCCCTTCCTGCTCACCAGGGGGGAAAGAAGCAGTGAGTCCTTCTAAGCATGAAGCCAACTGCCCCAGAAGCCAAAGTGTTTTGTCCCTGAGCAGTCCCATTAGGTAAATAAATACGTTGGCTAAGGTGAAACCATCACTTCTCATAAAACACAGTGCAACATCTGGAAAGGAGCTCCCGCGTGCTGGGGATGCTCACAGCGTGCATGCCCACACATAGAACGGTTTGGGTTGGAAGGGACCTTAAAGCTCATCCAATTCAAACCCCCTGCCATGGGCAGGGACACCTTCCACTAGAGCAGGTTGCTCCAAGCCCCTGTGTCCAACCTGGTCTTGAACACTGCCAGGGATGGGTAGAGCAGGAAGGTTCAGGAGGGAAAGCCACTTGCCAGCACACCAGGAGAAACCTGGGAAACACTCTCCTCCACTGACTGGGAAGCGACAGCTCCTGCCCTCCCATCGTGCTTCTCCTGCTCGGTGGGAACAAGCTCCAGTGGCGGCACTGATGGGAAAGGGGCCTGGCTGGGGCAGAGGAGTAGGAACAGCTCTGCCCGCCCCACCAGCACTCACCCTCCCTCACGGGAAGCAGACAGACCTGGCAGGGCTGTATTTTCCTAGCACCTGCCTGGTTTTATGGCAGAGCAGAGCTTACCTGGCATCTGCAGGCTGAATAATAAACCCTTTTAGCAGCAGCAGGCTGGTGTGTGGGATGATGGGGGAGGCAGATCCCAAACTCCTGAGTGATTTACACCCAGGGAAAACTTCATCCCAAACACCCTTCCAGTTTGCCATCTCCCGTTCCTGGTGTCCTGGTCCATGCACAGCATTAAAGCTTTCCAAACCCTTTGCCTTTCCTTGGTTGATGCGTCTTCCCAGCTTGTCTGCTGTCCCCACATCACCACACTGGGGGGTTCCCACCAAGCTCCCACTCTGGCTACGCACAAGCATCATTCTACCTTCCACAGGAGCAGCCCAAATGGCACAGGCTCTCCCCTTTCCCCCTACACCCTCCCCAAGGATCCATATTCCAAGGCCACATCCTCTTTGTGGACACTGAACAGCACATCCCTCCCTTCCCAGAATTAGAGGGTAATGAGAAGCTCTTGGCAGGAATCTGGTCTCCCTTTGGAGGTACATTAGGAAGGAAAATACCCATTTGAGATGCTGCAGGCTGCGAGAGCAGCCCCATCTCTTCCAAAAGCCAAAACAGGAATTCATTGCCTCCTCCACAGTGCAATGCAGATGTGAGACATGTCACCTCCCCATAGCTCATTGCCACTGGCACAGTGCACCGGGGCTGGCAGCAGCTCACCACCGCCCTGGCATGCAAAGGGTGCACGTTGGCACAGAGACCCATGACCTGGAGGTGGCATGAAAGGGGCTAAAACCTGCTGGTGTGATAAAATATATTAAAATCATTAAAACCCCCAAAGCACCCAAATTCTGTGAGCCGGCATCAGCAATGGGGTGAGCAAAGCAAACATCTGCGGGTGCACATGGGCTCACCGTCCCTGCGCCTGCACACAAGTCCCTCTGCAGACACTTTCCAACCTTTAAGGCACCTAAAACCTCCAAGGCCACATTTTCTATTCTCTTTACAGAGCAGCTGAGTGTGGTTTCATGCGAGCAGCAGTTCCCTGTGTTTATTTTAGCACTGTAGCAAGGCTGAGTTTTAAAAGGCAGGACTGTTTTTGGTGGCTCCAAGTTGAAATTTGGTTTAACAGCAAAGAAGGGGGAGAAAAAAAGAGAAAAAAAAAAACTGAGGCAAGAAGGGGAAGAAAAAGGTTTGGGTGAAATTTAAGAAGTCCCATAAACTTTGCTGAGTCCTGTAGAACATCCCCTGCAGCCCCACGCTCCCACTGGAGCAGCCACTGCTGCCAAGGGAGCAAACAGACCCTGTAATTATTAGGCATAGCCAGACCCTGCAAGCACCTTTGCTCACAAGATCTCCTCCCCAAATTGCAAGGGTTGGAGCACTCGCATTCTTGCTGCCTGTACCTGCATGGACAGGCACCAGTGCCCTCTGCCCAAATGCTCTGGAGAGAAGCAGGATGAAGGACATGAGTTCATGAGCATCAAACATGCACAAAGCTGCTACTAAGAGGAAGGAAACAACCCACAGGGCCAGGACACAGCCTGAGCCGCAACAGCAACAGGATGGACTGCACGGATGGTGCCTGCAGCCTCCGTGGGGAAGACGAATGCACCCACCAAGGCTGACACAAGTACAGCAACCAGACCAGCACAGGGCACACATTGAATGTCTCCAAGCTCCTTCCCAGCCCTGCTTTCACAGTTTCACACTACTTTGGTTCCATCGCCCCTCAGCAGGGATGAGCCACGCACTGCAGAGGAGCACCAGGGCTGCACACAGGCTCTCCATCCTCATCCCATCACATGGGCCAGTACCAGGAAAGGACACAGAAAGCTGGGTTGGGTTCCCAAGCTGTGAGGAATGAATTTTCTTATTTCAGAGTTCATTTGGCTGCTGCAGGTAAATTAAGGGGAATGGAGAGGTAAGAGGGAAGCAAAGAGATGTGCAGCCCTCTGCCCCTGCTCCACGCCAGCCACTGCTGCAACTCAGGAGAGGCCAGGCATGGAATGAGATGGAGAGAGGAAGACAAAAGGGACGCTTTGTGGAGAAGCTGAATTAATTCAGCTCCACAGAAAGGAAATTTGTTCCCTTTGCCAAAAAGAAAACAAAATGGAGCAAGCAGCGTAAAGGAGCAGCTCAGCTCGGCTCAGCTCGGGCTGCCTGCAGTACCCCAATGGCAAATCGACTCCTTCTGCCAATGCACCACGCCAAAGGCACCCATGTCCCACCCGTAAGACCATGCAGCACCTCCAGTTAGGATGCCAGGGGACAGGGAATGAAAGGCAAGAGAAACTGTGCTTAATTGAGGAGCTGCAGCCAGGCCGTGCTTGCCTAAGATTGTAGAGAGGAATGAAGTCTCCTTTACAGCGGGTGCATCCGCTTGAAACAGAAATGAATAGAGCAGACTCCAGGCGGCAGAGGAAAAGAAAAACAAAGCTTCATATGACCTGGATTTAGGGCTGGGACGAGATCTGGTGACTGCCTGAGGACCAGAGAGTGGTTGCACGCTCCTGCCCCATTGCAGCTCCACTTGTTGTCCTCCAAAAGCCTCTACTCTGGCCATGAAACCTGCTTGGTCGGGAGCACCAAGCTCCTTGTGGCCCCCACGGAATGTCATTGAGGTTGTGCCTGTAGCAGCAGCCAACCCGCAGGAGAAAGACCTCTATTTTTCTCCATGGCACCTAAACCCAGACAGTCACCAGAGAGGAGCCAGCTCTGTTTGCAAAGGAACACATGCCTGTGCCTATCCCATTGTAAAGAGAAGGAAACATGCCTTCCTCCTCTTCCAGGCAGTTTTACCCAGGCCGTGCCATCCAGAGAGATGAGAGCCCTCAAATATCCCGCAGCTCCTCCACATGGTGCTCTGACAGCCCAGGAGGCACTCACTTACTCCTGCATCCATCTAATATCTGCTGGATTACCCCCATAGGGGAAAATTCATCCTCAGCATGGACAGGGCACACAGCATCTTGAGAAGACACCCCTTAACTCCTGCCAGCAGCCACCTCACACCCATGAGCCAGATCCCCCAAAGCAGAAAGGCTTTTAGCTGCTCCTTCAGCACTTGAGCTCCCAAGGAAATCAGTGAGCTGCAAAGAGCCCAAATCCTTCTGCGGATCTTGGCCGAAGGGACTATTATTCTGCAGGCACAAGAAGTCTCTTTTCTGCGCTCTGGGAGGGGAGGACCACAGCAGCATCCATCTGCATGGCTTCAGCCTCCCACCCGTGATTCAGCAGCGCTTGGGAGCAGCACTGGAGAATGCTGTGCTTGTTTTACACTTGTAGGTGGAACAGCAGCCTGCTTCAAGAGTATCAGCAACTTTTGCCATGGGAGGTGGTCCCTCCCATCTCCTCCCCTTAGCTCCTCTCCTCAGCTCCGGGAAACAACGGAGAATCATCCTTAAAAACTGGTATTGTCCAACTGCATCCCAGGGCATCATGTGCCTTCAGCAGAGGGAAGTCAGAAGCTTTGCCCTCCCCTTGGCCATGCTGCACTGAGACACATCTCGTCTTAATGCCATCTGTGCCGGGATAAAGGCGCTTTGTGTAACACCCATCTCTCAACACATTCCCATATGGAATTTGATCAAATTGGATTTAACTCAGCAGAGCTTTGAAATTCTCCCCCCTGCTCCTTTGCTCCTGACACAACCGCAGATGCCAGCTGTGACATTAAAGGGCGGCTGGCACACGGGCATCACCGGCAGCGAGCAATGCTCCTGTGTGAAGGATTAAGCTCAGCTTCATCTCTTGGTTAAGAGCAGGCCAATGCCACAGAAAACAAACAGGACCTTGGCTTGGGGTGGGCACACTGGCGGCCATAGTGGCCCCATGGCTCCATCCTGCAGGGGTGGTTCTCCCCATGCACCCCTTCTCCACCCAGCCCAGCGAGGGATTAACACACAGCCTCATGCAGATAAGCATCTTCCCAGCCAAGGATCTCAAAATATCATCCGCCACACTGCCCCTTCCCAAAGCTCCTCCTATTCCTCCTCCTCCACAAGGACTGGAAAACAGGTTTGCAGGGACCTCAAGGTGCTTGCCATAAAAGCAGTGGCTTAAAGATTCACCCGGATCCAACTCAAAGAAATAGAAGGTTAAACAAGCAAAGAGAAAGCAAATCGCAAGTCTATCCAAGAGCAACATCACTTGGCAACTTGGGCTGGAAAAATCAGTAATTCTGCAAAATTTTAGGAGGAGGGAAGTGGATGGAGAGCGGGAGAGAAAAGGCAGTCTGGAAATCCAGCAGCTCCCTTCAGCTTTCTATCCCCAGTCAAAAGCAAGGCTGGGAAATAAAGAGAAACACAACATGTTGTTGATGACTTTTCCATTAAATACGCACATTTAAACCCCCTCTTTGTATTCCAGCCTTTGCTTGCAACCTCAGCAGGGCCCACTGCTTTCTCCCCCCCCCTCCTTTTTAATAATAATAAAAAAAGTTATATGACTTTAATTAAATGCACTTATTAAAAGGGTGAAATATTTGGAGAGGCTGTTTTTACGCTGGAGGCACATTTTCCAGCATGCTGCAGAGTGTCTGCATCCGCCCGCCCCAGGCAATTTTTAATGCACAAATAAATCCCCACCTGAAGTGCTGACAGGTTATTATGCAGTGTGGCAGCCAACTAAAGTAAACACAGGGGCAAAGTTTTAACCTCTTGCAGTCGCAGAGCCTGTCCCCCACTGAGGAGGGCTCAGGTGTAAATGACCAGCAGCCAAAGCATCCTCACTGGGGTCCTCCCTGCACCCTCAGCACAGCTCTTGGTTGATGTTTGAGCATCAACGCAACCATCCACCACCCATCAACTTCATCAAGTGTTTTTAGCTGATGCATTAACCCATAGTAATTAATACATAATAGTAAATAAGTATTAAGAATTAAATAATTCTTGATTATTACTATATAGTAATTATTACAATATAGTAATTATTACAGTAATAATTTGCAATAATAATTACTAAAGAATTACTATAAGTAATAGTAAATAAGTAATAGGAAAGGGTTGACCATCCCATCCAGCATGCAGTGCTGGAGAGGTGGCAAGCAGTAGAAAACACAGGATAAGCAGCAAGTCCTGCTCTTGTGTTCCCATGTCAGCAGCCACAATGAAGAGCTTCATCTCACCCAGGCTCTCTCAGAACAGGGGAAATATTAAACAACTCAGAGCTCAGTGAGTGACTGTGGCATTGCAACTCCAAGTGATGCTGGGCAAGCTGCAGGGCTGTGGGGACAGTAAAAGGAAACTCATGCTGAACTGTTTTCTGTCTGCTCAGCACCAGCACACTGCTGCCTGCCTGTGCCATGGAGAAGATGGGTAATTCCCATGAATGCCTCCCAGTACCAGCCCTGCGCTTACTGCAGCTGCTCAAGCACCCGGACACCAGGCTGCGGGTAGACCTGGCCTCCTGCATAGAGGGGGCAACATCTGCAAGTTAACTACATCCAATTTGCATCTGTGTTTCAAAAGCCAACCCCGGGGTTTGCATATGCCTTTATCAGCAGTGAAGCAAAGACAGGACAAAGATAATCTACAAACAAATAACCTACAAATAAATACAGGGAGGGAAGGAACCAAACCAACAATTTCCTGTCCTTTTTCAGGACACAGGACACACATGGCAGCTCCCTCATGCCTGTGCTGGAAAGCATCCCTGCCAGCCCAGGACACAGGGGAGTTTCACCAGGGCTCCTACATTTGGAAACAGCAGCTTTTAATTCCATGCATCCACATCCAGGCACCAAATATGCTCAACTCCCAAAACTCCTACTGCAATTAACAGCAACTAATAGCTCCATGTGCTCAGAGCCTGCAAAAGCCAAACCACACGGGTGTCCTCACAGCAAAGCTGCCAAAGAGGCAGCAGCCACATGTTCCAGTCTGCAGTTGAGGTATTAAGCTCTTCTTTCCTGTGGCTGAAAGGATGCTGGAGCATCCTTTATTCAAGGAGACAGAAGATGCTGGTGCTAGGAGCAGCATCCCAATCTCTTGCACATTGTTGTACGAGGAATTCTCTGCCAAAAGAAGTTATTTACACGGAGCTGAAGGAGGCAGATCACCCTCAAGGGTGCCTTTCACCATGCACAGCCTAAGAGCCACAACTTGTCCTCCCTGGGTGGGATGAGGGACCTCAGCCCCTTCTAGCCTGTGTGGGTCTCTTGGCCAGCACATGGAGAAGACAGGCTCAAACAGAAACATCTCTCTTGTCTCAAAAAATTAAGGCCTCGGCTTCGCTTCCACATCTGACAAGACGCCGCATGCTCTGCTAATCCTTGCAGGAGATTAACTTTTTATTTAGAATTCCTTTCTCTAAATGTGGCAATTATAAAGGGTGGTTTTTTTCTTCTTCTCTAAGCTCTTGGCAAGGAGAACACTTTCTCCAAGTTGGCTGAAAAGGGTAAGTTAAAAGTGGATCGCGAGTCTTATTTTCCCCCTCTGATCCAACCCACAGGAGCCTCTTGCACAAGGGGATGCCCCTTGTCTCGTAACCCCAGTCTGTCATCGTGCACATGAAAATCCAAGGTACAGTCTGGTTTTGCAAGAGGAAGATGGAAGCTGTCCCTGTCCTGGGAGAAAATTGGTACATTAATGCTACGGAACAGATGTGCTGCCAGCAGATCCTCATCAAAGGCGTTTTAATTGCTGGGCTCCAGAACTAGCAAAGTGCCATGTTTCACCCCGAAATGGCTGCAGCTCCCTGGTGGAGGAAGCCAGGCCTGGAGCATCCACAGGGAGATGAAAGGCGTCATCTGCTCCAGGGAATCCCAAAAACCTGAGGCATTCAGTTACCTGTGCCAACACCAGAAGGGACTTGCCCTGCCATGCCTGTACCCTCTCCCACCCCTTCCCGCAGGCTCGGATGCTGGATGGCTGCTGCCAACTGGTGCTAATTCCTGACCCTTGGGCTTGACCATTCTGAGAGCTACCACTGCAGTTACATCACCAAGAACTCCACCTGGAAGGAAGAAGCAGCAACCTCCTCACCACAGGGGATGCAGGGATGAGCTGAGAAACGTACTTTTTATAACCCATACATATATATATGAATCATACATGACCCAAGCCTAATACAGAGTTTTTAGGCTCAAAAGGGACCTTAACGCTCCTCCAGCTCCAACCCCTGCCACGGGCAGGGACACCTTCCACTAAAGCAGGTTGCTCCAAGCCCCTGTGTCCAACCTGGCCTTGAACACTGCCAGGGATGGGGCAGCCACAGCTTCTCTGGGCACCCTGTGCCAGCACCTCAGCACCCTCAACCAGCCCAAGGACAAGCCTGGCCAAGCACTGATGCTAAGGATACTTCTGCGTGCAGAGAGAGTTTGGACCGATGCAGTCCGACCCAGCCAGCCCATCATTTTCACACAACAAAAATTCAACCCAAACTAAGACATGTATAAATCCGACTCTCAAGAGATGATGACAGTGTTTTTACATGCAAGTTCTGAGCCCGGTCCCATGCAGACACTGTCTCCTGCACCCAGGGCAGATGTTTCCACTCACCAGACAGAACGTGACTCCAGCAGCGATGGAGCAGTTTATATGAAACTCGAGGCAAGATGCCCCAAAGAGAGCAGAGGCAACCCTTACTGTATGCTGAGGGAAAAAAGCGAAGTATCAAGTGCCTGTAGCTGTCAGAAAGCATTTCTGCAGCTTTGGCAAGACAGACACAACTAATTTAGCACAGCCTCGCTGAGGTATATTAAGCTGTCAGTCTGGATGATATGAATTTAATCACTCAGAGCAGATCAAAGCTCCGCAGCACTATTGGTGGTGGGATGGACACACAGGGATAAAGCAGAGGATGGATGTGCACCAAGTGTGAGGAGCAGGAAAAGCCTGTGTGATGTGCAACAGCCCCAGCGTGCTCCCAGGGCATCACTTGCCATGGGGATCGGCTCTCCATAGGATGCCAGATCTCTACTGTCCAACATTCCATAGGGGGCTAGAGCTGAGCAGTCCCTGCCTACTACCCAATGCCATCAACTTGGCTTAGAGCTGGCCACAAGGAATTAAATGCCAGCAGAGAGTAAGAACAAGCCATCACCATCCTACAATGAAGGATTAGGGCTGTAGAGACCTCCTCTGTACCCCAGCTCTGCCATCACAGCACTAGCAACATCAGCCTGACCAACCCACCCCTTGAGGACATCCTGGTTCAGAGCATCCCAAGCCATCAGTGATGCTCTCCACTGCAGCAGGGAGTGGTACATGCCACTGGCCTGACCACTGCTCCCACCTCAGCCTGTGCACACTGTTAACAGGGACATCACCCACCACCACCAGCAGCAATTCCCATGTAAGCATCCACCAGGAGGAGAGATGTCTCCCTGGAGGGCTCTTGTAGCATCCTCACCAGGCCCATGAGCAATCAGCAGCCACAGCCGATCACAATCTCTATCCTATCTATTTGCAGGACAGGTAGCTCAGCCTATTGCTGTAGACCCCACCGAGCTGTCACAAGGCCAGCTACTTCCCCTTGTCACCACGATGCCAACGATGTCCCTTTGTGCCACCCTCCCTCACCACTACCAGCAGAGGAGGGGGAACAGCAGCCAGGGAGGCAAAGGGAAAAGTCAGGATTTGCTCACAGCTGGAAGGAAAGTCTCTCATTGCTGCAGGGATTTAATCTGTGCTTCCCTGGGATGGATTAGCTTTCGACTACTCCATTAATTTTTAATTTAAGTAAAACCCCTAGTTTTTACTAGGGTTTGTT
>NW_009918074.1:0-11894 GCF_000696875.1 Nestor notabilis | reverse complement strand
GAGGGAGGTGGCTGGCTGGGGCCATCCAGATGCTATACAGTGCTTGTCCGGCTGGGAAACTGTACCAGCACCAACAGACCCAGGAAACAAAGCATCTCCCACAAGAATCTGCCCACATCTGGGGCCCTGGCAAAGCTCTTGGGTGGGAGCTGGACTGCAGCCATCCATCCACAGGATCCCACCATGCCTGGCTGCTGCATGAGCCCACGGGCACTACACCACGACAACAGTGCAGTGACCACCTAAATTAACCCTGGGAAAGGAGGGAACAGCAGCAGGAAAACCACCTCCCGACACTGCTTCACCTCCCGGGTGCAGATGAGTAGCAGTTGCTCAGTGATGCTGAGCAAGCACAGCACAGCCAGGGAGCAGCAGCAGCCTCTGCTCTGCCATGGACCCAAAGAAGAGGCATCTGCAATACAAGACAAGAAACTGGAGACATCCCTGGCCTCGGCACGGGGCAGAGACCAGCAGTGCTTCCACCACGCATTTCTCGGTACTGCTGTGAGCAATGCTACTTTATTTACCCTTTTATCATGTGCAGAAGCTGAGCCCAGCCTTCAGCAGCTCCAGTGGCCACCAGGGACCCCAGCCTACTTCCCAATTATCCAGTGCCGCTCCCCCCGTGCCGGTTACGGAACGCCATCCGAGCCCCTTACATAAACCTAATTAGCAGGGCTCTGCTTTCAGCATGGCAAATGGCTCCACTAATCCGGGATTTGTTCTCCTAGAAACTAATTTAATCATCCAGTGCCAGCCAGGCTGCTCACGTGGCCGAGGGTGACAGCAAACCCAAGAGCTCTCTGCCCCCTGGAATGAGCCAGCCTTGCTCGCTGCCCTCTCATACCACAGCAGAACGTGCTCTTGGGGACCTCAGTCCTCTAAAACAGCCCCAGATGGGGTCTATTGCCTAAAAATACCCCTAAAAGTCTTGAAAGATTTAGGGAGAAAGGTCTGGATTTGTCTGGAGTGACCCAGCAGCCCCGTGAGGCTGCAACTGCTCCTACTTGGGATGGGAAGGAGGTTGTGGACACCTCTAATGTTGAGCTGTCACTGCTGATGGGACACATCACCTCATCCCAACACAGGCAGCACCTCTGCTCCTTGCTTGCTTGGTGCAAGCTGGTGCATGGAACAGCCTAAGCAAGGCGGGGGTTCTGCCTCTGCCACCACAACGCTGCTCAGAAGCATCCTTCAAAAGTCCTTCCAACCAACTGTGAAGCTTGTGGTGTAGGAAAGGGAAGTTAATGTGCTGCCAGCTCCAGGCAAAGCAGCTCTTATTTAAATTAATCTTAATTAGTTATCTCCAGGATAACCCAACATCAGCAGCAGCTTCCTCAGGCACTGGGGATACCACCAGCCCCAGCGCATGGCAATCCTGTCACTCCTGGAGCTCAGCACTCCCTGGAACTCATGAGATGGCTTTAAAGAGAGATACATCCTGAGATCTGAACACACAGAAAGTTTGGTTCACATTCCGTTATTTGCTTGCTGACTTTTGAAACTCCAGGGTTGTGTTTTCAGTCAACTTTACAAAGAGAAGAGCTAGAAAGTTAATTAAAAAAATAAAACCTTACATTGCACTCACCCAACACCAAGAGCTCGGATTTTAAGACAAAACTCCCAAGTATTTCCAAAGCTTTACTAAGCACGAAGCTCCAGAAACGGCCATCACTGCAGTTGCTTGGCTCAGGAATGTGCAGGGCACACAAAGTTATCCGAGTTACCAAGCTGTGCAAGCTGGAGCAAGAGGAGGAAGCGCCACATGAAGCCAACACCAAACCGATTTAATATGAAGTTCCATGAGCACCGGGGGACCTGGTACCTACTATAGGTATGGTCCCCATCACCCCCTAGCGTGCCAGCACAGAGACCTCATCTGAAGTGAAAAGGGAGTTAACTCCTGTGTTCTCTGAGACCCAGACCTGCCCAAGACACTTCAGCCACGAGAGCTTAGACCAGGCTGGCCCCGACCCACATGTCCCCAAGCATGGGGACAGTGACGACTCCACCACCTCAGAGCGCTGCTGGGGACCAGCCTTGGGGTCTGGCCACATCCTGCCGCCCCAGGACACAGACTTCTGCTGACTCTTGAAGGTTGAAAGCCCTTCACTCTCCTTCCTCTCCCCACCAACTTTAAAGCTCAAGGTTTTTGGCAGCGCAGTCACAGAGCAGCTTCCAGGGTGCTGGCCCAGCACCCACTGTGTTTAATTTCCTCCTCTCATTTCCCTGCGGTGTCTATTGAGCCTTCCTGAAGGAGAGCCTTTGAGCCAGCTCGAGAGGTAACACAAGCTTCAGGAAGGAAAGACAAAAGGGAGCCCATACAGTCAGCAGCTTCAGTCCAAGTGTAGGGGCAGAGGGAGCTGGGGGGGCTGCTGGAGCCTTTTACAGGTACCAAACAACCCGGGAGGGCTGTGGAAAACACAAGGAACTTTGGTGGAGCTCCTGCCTGCAGTGATGGGATGCCAGGGGACCCACTGGTCCAGATGGCTCCTGGATGCACCCACCAGACTTTCATCCCCCAGCACCCGTGGAGCTGTTTCTCCAGCTTGCTCAGGGCATTCATCTTGCCAGGAATGGAGCTGCGAGAGCAAAGCCCCACAACCCGGGCTCTAAAACACAGTACACATCACTATGGGCTTATCTTACAGGGGAGGATGAGGTCTGGTTAACCTCCGAATTCCTTGCAGCTGCAGAAGGGCCACATGGGGTCTGTGCATCACTCCCTCTGCTGCATGGCTCCTTTATAAAGTGGAGAGAAAGCCTGTTCAGAGGCACTGAGGAAAGCCCCATAGGCACAGCTCTGGCACCACAGGACAGACCTTAGTAATGCAGCATAGAAATAGGCTTTAACTGAAAATACAGCCTAAGAGCTGGGGAGAGATGGGTGGTCTCACTATGGGCAGAGGAACAAGGAGCCCATCCGGCGCTGCCTGCAGCCTGCTCCTCAGCCCGCAGCATCCAGCATCGCAGCAGCAGCCAAGCAAGGTGGCTCCAGCCTAGGGTAAACCCCTGCACAGCAGATCCAGGTCTCAGGATCCATCCCAAGAGCTGGGGCTGGGTCAGACACCAGCCAAGAGCCAGGTCTGCACTGGAATAACGTCCCGGCACAGCCAGCCCGGCTCCTTGCATTGAGCCTTTCGGAGCCCAGCCTGAGCACGGAGCGGGGCCAGGCTGGGGGGCCCGGCTACGTGATGGGTTTCACAGGGCACCAGCTCAGTGTTTTACTGTTTACACTCTCTTCTCTAGCCAAGTGTAAACGTTTTTTCCCCTCGACTGTGGAAAGGTGAAGCAAGGACATCTGCAGCCAAGCGGCATCCAGGCTTGGAGAGCTCTGGCAGCAGCGCTCAGGGCTGCAGCGCTTCTGATTTATAACCGCGCTCATGGTAACCTTGGAGAAACGCAGGAGTTGGACTCCTAATCCCTAAAATTAAAGAGGATCCAGAAATCATCATTTGGGAGTTTTCTTCTTTCTGAGCTTTCCACTAGAGGACTTTGTTTCTGGCCTAAGAAAGTTGGCTTTCACAGGCAGCCTTAAGTAAGCATTAAATCCAACGCATGGTTCATCATCCCAGAGGATCCCGAAGCAAGGGAAACTCCACCTCCTGGGCAGACTGTGTTCAGAGCTCCTGGGATTTAAAACCCGACTTGCCTGTTTGCTTAGAAGTAGCAGCCCCATCGCCATTTCACAAAGAAAGGACCTGGCCCATGCCTCCAACACGTATTCCCTGTGGAATGGGCAGAGCCCAGCCCATGTACTGGCTGTGGGACCACTTCATGTGGGAGGAGAAACCACCAGCCTTCACTGCACAGCAAATATACAACAGGACAGACCATCCTTGCAAGGAAGCACACACTCAGTAGACAAGGAATCTTCCAGCTCGCTGCTCCAACCCCAGCACACAGCTCTAGGACACGCAGCACAGCCCAGGACCCCCGACCATGCCCAGGATGAATATTGGGTCTCTGCTTCCCCCATCCAGAGCCAGCTGCTGTCTCCAATCCCAGCCCACCATGGGCAGGGGGACAGCGGGACACCAGTGCTTGGCCACTCTCCTGTCCTAGGCTTGGGTAAGCATCAACCAACAGCCTCAAGCTTCAGCACAAAATATATAAATGAAATTCAAACAGCAGCTTAGAACAAGCAAGGGAAAAACATAAAAAGCGGGAAATATGAAATTATAAAGTGAGAAACACAAAAATACAAGAAGTGGAACCTCTTTTTGTTTCTAGACCTTTCCTTCGACCGAAGTTTCTAAAGACACAGGAACATGAATGCCAATGTATTTAACTCATCAGGCCATGCTAGAAGCATATCCAAAGGGCAGAGGTTGCTCCAGACACATCCCTTTCAAGCCCTGGCTGCAGGAGCCCCATGGGAAGAGCTCTGCCACCGCAGCCAGATGTCACACACAGGCACCACGCCATGGCCCAGGGACTTGCTCTGTCTGGGCATGAGCTGCCCATGTCCTTGGTGTGCAGTGAGCAAACACAGGGTTATCTCCCCTTGGCAAACAACTGGGCCATTAAGTGACGGGGTCAGACAATATTTAATTACCCTGATCGTGGGAAGGGGGCAGCAAGGGGGAGGCAGAAACCGGAGGGGGAATTCCGCAGCCGGAGATGAAACGGAGCAGCAAAGCATGGTGACAGGTTAACAGACAGGTAATACCCCAGCAGTGCCTGCTCAGCCAGGCAAGTTCCCCGGCAGCACGGAGCACGGGTGTGTGTTGTATCCCAAATACCAAAAGCTGTGCTGCATGAGGAACTCATCTGGGAGGCAGGAGCTGACCCAGGCTGGAGCAGGATCCACTTCTGCAACAACTTGATGGATCCAGAAGCGGATCCATCTGTTTCTGGTTGATGGATCCAGAAACCTTCAGTGCTGGACCCATATCCCAGTGGAACCAATCCAAAAGACCTTCCTTGGATGGACCTGCCCTTCGAGGTGTTTGTTGACACCTTAAAACCTCTCCCAGCAACTCCTCTATCCCCAGCTCCTACGGAAGAGCAGAGCATGGGCAGGACACAGCACTGAGCACTGCGGAGCCTCCCTGTTCAACGTGAGCCCTGTTGGGCCCTCCGCCAGCCCTCGCTGTGTCCCTGAGGAGCTGGGAAGCCCTGGCACAGCAGGCGAGGTCCGCAGGCTGCTGAGCACCATCCAAGCTGCCTTCAGCAGCAGGAGCTAACAAGTGATTAATAGAGGTTACAAGGCTGCATCAGACAGACAGGAATGTGTTATGAAGGGCAACGAGCACATCAGCAGAAGGTGTTAAAGAGCCCGACAGGTTGTTTATAACCCTCCATGAACAACCGATTAACCATTAATCCTCTGTTAGCTCTGCTTGTTAGGAGCAAGGTCTCCCTGTGGCAGGGGAGCCACCATGGCTGCAGCAAAACAGAAGCACCTCATAGAGTCATAGAATGGGTTGGATTGGAAAGGACCTTAACATCACCTAGTCCCAACCTTCTGCCATGAGCAGGGACTCCTCACACTACACCAAGTCACACAAGTGGAAAGTGTCCCTGCCCATGGCAGGGGGTTGGAACTGGATGAGCTTTAAGGTCCCTTCCAGCCCAAACTAGTCTGGGGTTCTATGGTTCCCAGCATCGTCAGCCTATGAACAGCACATCCAAGGTCACCCAGCTCCTTCCCAGCAGTGCTGGCCTTGGGTTGGCATGGAGACCCACACAGCCTCTCTCCACCAGCATCACATGGATGTTCTCTGCAGGCCTCAACACATGAAGAAGAAGAATGAGTTGCTTGTTGGGTGTGCTACCAAAACAGCTCCCTCCGCCCTCCCGGGCTCCAGGGAAGCAGCATGCAGCCGAGCTCCCTTCTGAAAACAAGGACAGGGCAGGACTGAAGCTGGGGAGCACAGTGAGGGCTTCAGATAGAGGGTGGGAAACCACCCTCCAGCCCCTGTGCCTGGCTGTCTTGCAAATGCTCACACCTCCCACAACCAGCCAAAGCCTCTTGGAACACGTTTCAGGAGCTGGAGAACGCAGGTTTTATGAGCATCCGGCTAAGTCCTGGCCAAGAAGGGGAGGTCAGCACAGAGCTCGCTCCACCGAGTGCTGGAAGGGATGCCAGAAAGCATCAAACCAGAATACAGCTCCTGAGCAGACAACTCAGCTGAGCACTGGACCAGGAGATGAGCAGGCAGGAACATGGAAAGCTTCTGCTCGGCACTGGCAGCACCGGCCTCTTGCCCTCCTGTCTGCAGGCTGCTCTGCCCCTGCCCCTCTGGGGGGTTAACTGTATAAAGTGGAGTTGTTTGACAGATATCCAGCTCCATTCCTGCCAGCAACAGCTGTTTCTTCTCACCCAGTCCCAAAAAGACTACAAAAGAAGATGCCAAACCCTCCCACCACAGAACAAGTTGGACTATTTCCATCCTCCCAAAGCAAAGCGCTTCCCAGGACCAAAGGCAAGCACTGCCCATGCCCAGGGTGCCTGGCTCCATGGCCAGCTATTCCCATATCCCAGCTGGAAAAATATCCCATGCTAAAAACTGATGCCAGGTTTACTGTATGATAACACAGCTCTGATGCCTCGTTTCAATGGGGCAGCCAAACACAAATTGGCTGTAAAAAAAAAAAGAGCGTACATCAATCCTGCAAGTCCCCAATTGTATTTTCACGTGGAAAACTGCAGGGAATACACCAGTAGCACCCACAAAAAGCAAGCCCTGAGTGAGGAGAATTGAGCCAGAGTGCAAAGGCCACAACACAGAAGCAGCAACAGCCCCACACGGATGAAGAGGATGCTACTCAGAGCTCCCCCAAACACAAAGAGCATCAGAGCTGCTCCCTTTGCCTTTGCACACTGCTCCATGATGAGCTGTGTCACCCACAAGCAGAACCTGCTCCCCACTTGGTCACAGACTTCCCTGAACTTTGTTTTCAAGGATTTGATTACCACCCCATCTCCCCCCCCCCAGCCTCTCCCACCCCATCCCAGCTCAGTCATGGGGCAAACACCAGGAAAGGGAGAAAGGAAATTAAGACAGGAAGTTCACCAGGAGAAATTCAAGAAGGAAAAAGCTGTGCTCCAAAAAATGTCTTGAAGGGTTTGTGGTCATTGCGGTGCTTTACTGCTGCTGCTGCAGAGCTCGGCTGTACCGAACCATCATAGACACACATTCAATACTCCGCTCCAGCCAGAAGTTTTACACATGGGCTCTTGAGTAACTTCAGTGACTTGCAAGTCCCAGTCTTCTTAACCAGGAGGCTTTAGGAAATCCCAGCCCTAATCCTGGTGCGTCGCATGAGCCGCCCTTCCCTTCTGTAAAAAGGGGATAATATCTTCCTGCCCCAGAGGAATAGCGTTAACGCCGCCTTCGAGCCGCGCAGACACTGAAGTGATAAGAGCCTTGTAACAAGCGGAGCTCCTCAAGGAACTGCTCCTCACACACAGCTTCAGCAGTGCCTTTCCTTTGGGTATCCCCTGCCCCAGCAGCTATGGGATACATGGAAAGAGGAAAACTGCATCCAGGGATACCTCAGTGCCTTGCTCAAACCAGGAACAGCCAGCCAGGGTCACTGCTCTGCCTCCCTGTCCCCAGTACAGCCCAAGACAGGCTGTACGGAGCAAAGCCATCACACCAGGACCAAAGGCGGGGTGTCCATGGGGCTCTGGCCTTTGCCACCATTCCCCTTCATGACCTCACATAAGTCGCTTCATCTTTCAGAGCCTCAGTTTCCCTTCTTGAAAATGAAAGCAAAGCAAACGCTGCTCCAGCTGCCTGCCCAGGAGGGTAACCAGCCCCAGTCTGCCAGAGCTTTACAGAACGCCTGAGCCCATGGCAGGGAGAGCGTGAGAAGAGCACAAGACACGGTGGCTGTTTACACGATGAAGAAACTCAGGCTGAGTCATGGAGTCAAGGCTGCGTGTTCCCAGAGGCAGGGAGCATGCACCAGACGCTCAACAAGCTGGTTTCCAGAGAAAGGGTTCTGGTGCTCCATGCAGAAGGAGCTGAACAAGGGCACACAGTTAATGGGGACCCTCCATCTCCAGCTCCCCATCAGCACAGCTCCAGCCCTGGCAGGGCTGGGGGTACCTGGGAGGAGATTTTAGACCACCACTTGCAGGGGAGGTGGGATGCTCAAGGGATGCGCTTCACATCTATGTGCACCACAGTTTCAGAGGAGCATTTAACTCAGTAATCATGTAGATGAGGCCCTTACTGACATGGTTTAGTGGTGGACTTGGCAGTCCTGGGGTAATGATTGGACTTGATGATCTTAAAGGTCTTTTCCAGTCTAGTTGATTCTGTGATTTCCAACCACGTACTCAAAAGGAGTTATTTTATCACTCAGGCACCTCCTGCAAAAGAGGACATAAAGCTTGACTTGTCCTTGCAGAAAGAGCATTGCCCACAGGGAACGCACAGTTTTCCTTGCCCTTTAAATCACTCCTTTCCCTCCCTCCTGCCCACACTCACTCATTCAGCAATATTTATTATCGCCTCCGATTTCCTAATCTCCAGCACATGATGCAAGAACAGAACTCGGGACAATGTTACACATTAAAACCCAGCCACAAGAGAGAGATGTGGGAAAGCTCTTCCCTGCACAATGAGGTAACTGAGGAAAGCAGCTCGTGTCCCTGGGCAGGAGCAGCAGCAGCAGCAGGCACGGCCCCAGGCTGGAAGGATGGCAGAGGTACAAGAGCCCAAGTGGCTTTTCCCTGCTTCCCCTGGGACTACCTCAAAGGAGTCCCTGTCCCACACCAGAGTGAGCAGCTGCACAGGACTCCCTGCTGGGAACCCCCAAGGCAAGCTGGACATTCCCATCCTTCCACAGAAAGGAGTTTTACTGGTGACAAAGTTAAGAGGATGCGGGTCAGATAGAGATGTCAATGTGTACGGGTGGGAGCAAACCCCATCTCAGACCCCATCCCCACCCTAATACAGTTGCACCCTTTATTCTTTTATAGCCTTTACTAAGTTCAGCCCCAGTTCCAACCTGCCCTTTCCTCCAAGGAAAAGTGAACCCCCCAGAGCTGCTCCAGCCAAAGCTCCGGCCCAAGAGCAAAGCCTGAAAGCAAAGGAACTACTGAAGAGCAGGTCAATGAAAGACCTTGAGAGCCTTGATGCTCTTCCTGCAAACACAACAAAGCTTCAGAAGGAAAAGCAAGCCCCAGAGTTTGGTGCCCAAAAGACAGCACCACAAACCCTGGAAGAATGAAGTTAAAACAAAGCAGGAAGACCAAGGAGGGAGGGAGAGGGCGAGCGGGACAGGCAAGGAGGGCAAGGGATGATAAACGAGGGTAGGATCTGCTTGGAGCAAGATCTACAGCCTGTTCCTGAAGCTTCCCACTTGTGTGCCAGGCACTCCCGAATACTAATCAGAGCTGAAAAAAACCCAGACAATTAGGAAGGAAAGTCTCTTGGCAGGGTTTCTCCTGGAGACGTCGGGCTGGTTTTGTTTATGAGCTAGAGGAAGTGGTAACTGCTCCTGTTTGTTCTTTGGAAGAAAAGAGAGAGCTCCAGTGTTTTAATTTCTCTGCTGAAAACCCTGGAGATTTCGCCTGGTCTGGATTCACCCTCAGCCTTTTGTTACCAGAAAATATCGGAGTCGTTTTCTCCCTCCCCTTCTGCGTGGGGAGGGAAAGGGGCAGCGGATACAAAGCAGGCATTTTTGTCCACAGAAAATATCGATGAAAAGAGCATTCCAGAGGCCAGGGCGCAGCGCGGCTCCCGGGGCACAGGAGGCGTCCGGCCCTGCACAGCAGCCACCAGATGCACCCCCGAGAAGGGTACATGTATAAACTCAGAACCTCCCTTGCAATATAAAAGCAACACACGAGAAGCAAAGATAGTTGTTGAACACGTATTTTGCCTCACAGTCGATACACACAAGGCTGGGAGCAGAACTGGTGCAGCACGAGGCTGAGCAGAGCAGTGGGATGGGATCATAGAATCACAGACTGGTTAGAACTTCTGCCTAAGAGCTCATCTCAGTCTCTTCTCTGGTGGGTATAAGCCATACCCCTTGTCCTGTCCCTACAGGCTCTTGTCCAAAGCCCCTCTCCAGGTCTCCTGGAGCCCCTTTAGGCACTGGAGCTGCTCTAAGGTGTCCCCCTTCAGGAGCCTTCTCTTCTCCAGCTGCCCCAGCCCAGCTCTCTCAGCCTGGCTCCAGAGCAGAGCTGCTCAACACCTCCACGGCCTCCTCTGGACTCACTCAAACAGGTCCATATCCCTCTTGTGCTGTTGCCCCAGAGCTGAAGGCAGGACTGCAGGATGGTCATCATTTACTTGAAGGTGCAACTGGCAGTTCATTCAATGCAAAGTCCCTATATAAACATTTCATTTGGTTTTAACACGAAGTCATGTCAGGAGGGCTTGAACTAGCACCTTGGCAAATTAAACCAGGTTCTCTGTGTTTTATAACAGCAAGCGGAAGGCATAAGACACACATGGAAGGAGCACAGAGCAACTGGAAGGATGGGTCCTGGCGTGAGAAAAAGCAGGTCCCAGGACAGACCCACACCTCAGCCTCACACAGCACCCAGAGGCAGGGGGTGTGCTGGAGTCCTCAGCAGCGTGAGAACAGAGCCGGTGAGCCTGTCCCCAAGGCATCAGCTGTCAGAGGCCTTTAAAGCATCTCTGCTGGGCAAAGGGAGCAGCCAGCTCGGGAAAGCCCAAGGACCGACTCCAGCATAGCAGGGGACAGAGCAACAGGCAAACCGTGACACTCGTGGCAAAGAGCTTCCCAAAAGCTCCAGGCTCTTAGGTGCAGAACTGAAATGCATTCACCACGGAAACCCGGCTCTGGGCTGGTAGCACTGGTGGAATTTGCAGCGGGGTCCAGCTAGCAAGGAGGCAGCCTGGGCAGGGAAAGCTGTCAATGTGAATGGTGCCAACCAAGGCGCTGTAACTGCTCTGGAAGTGCTTTTCAGGGCAGCCAAACACTGGTTTATCCAGCAATAATTCACCCGCTTCCAGACAGAGCGATGTGGAAGCAGAGCCAGACAGTGCTCCCAATGCCTCTTATCCCGGAGGAGTGGGAGAATGGAGGGGAATGATGAGGAGAAAGGAAGAGGCAGAGAAGGAGTTCAACACCTTTTCTTTGGGGAAAGGAGCCTGTTGACCCATCCCTGTGTCAGCCCCACAGCTCCAGGAATGCTGTGTAAGTGCCCTGCTCAGAGCACGCCAGGGACAAGCAGGGCCAGCATCAGCCTCCTGCTCCACCAGAGCCCTCCTGCCCCAGTTCCCAAAGGGATGCCCCAGAGACACCATGCGAAGTGCCCTCAGGACCAGCCCTGCCCTTCCCACACACTGCTCCAGGTCACATTCACTCATCAGCAGCTTTAACCAGGGCTCAGCAGTTCTCCCAAGTGTCACGTTTTTGGGTAAAACCAGATGCACAGATGTAATGTTTACAGCCCCCAATCTCCTTCCTCCCCATCTCTTACTGCCTTGACACCCCGGTCTCAGCATACTTGCTTTTGGGTATGTATCTCCACAAGCATCCTGGCACGTTAGGAACTGCTGGTAGCCCCAAAAGCTTGAAGAGATCGGGCACAGAGACACAGCCCTCGAGTGGCCGATTTGGGTGCCCACCATCAGAGAATGACTGCTAGGGGATTTAAGTCAGGTTTCAAAGCACCAGCAAGTGCCCTCAGTCACCTCCAAGCATACCCTGGGAGCTACCATGCTATAGTCTCCACTCCTATCAGCACAGGGATGTTCCTAACTCAGAATTGCCTTTTCCTACCCTCAAAAAGCCATTCTCCACCTCTCTGCAGCCACATCCAGAGGGAAATCAGACACTAAGCACAGCTTTGCCAGCTTGCTCCCAGGCTTTGCAGGATTGTTACCACGAGTTATAGACTGCACTCAGGCTGGGCAGCATTGTGGGGAGCATAAAGTTATGTGAGCACCTCT
>NW_009918073.1:0-770 GCF_000696875.1 Nestor notabilis | reverse complement strand
TGATGCTGCCATCTCTCCATGTCAGCTTGAGTGAAGCACCATGAATCACCTAATTTTTTGTCTTTTATTGTCCAGTTATATTCCTGCCCTCCACTCACTGCAAGATCCTACATCTGCTTTTTCTGTCTGCCCTTAGGTTTAAGGGCAAACAAGCAGATCCCTTTTTAAAGAGTTTCATCACCTCAGTGCAATTATTATGGAAATTAAAAAGCAGGTCTCTCCTCTCAGTTACACTGAATTACATTCAGAAGTTGTTAATCTTCTCTTTCCAACTTAAAACAACAATATTCAAGTATTTCCATAACCACAAACATTAGCATTCATATGCTCAAGTCATGCAGTAAAACTGCTAAATACATTTATCTATTTGTCAGTAAGATTGTTTTCAGAAGTAGTTTAACCCCTTTTCTCAGCCTGGACTCAGGAAACTGGATTATACCATTTTCAGACCAACAGCAAAGGTAACAAGGAAAAGACAGTCAGCTTAGTTCCATCTGTAAGCACAACCGAAGAACTCCTCGTATTAGCCATAGTTAAATCACCAGGAACAAGCAGAAGAGTAAGAATAAAACTATTAAACAGCCCAGAAGGAAGAAAATTTTTGACTGCAAAGAGGGAAAACTCTTCCATGCTGCAATTTTAGATTGGCATTATCAGAGTGGATTCACGTTATTGAGCTTTCTCCTGTTCTGCCAAAGCAGCTGCCTGTTTCCTTCCTGCACCCAGATTCCCTTTAATCATTGAAGACAGGATGCTGTGTTCTGACGAAA
>NW_009918072.1:0-53556 GCF_000696875.1 Nestor notabilis | reverse complement strand
TGGGAGCCCCCGCATCCCCGGGGGGGTTGCTGGGCACCCTGGAGAGCGGGAAGCACTCGTGTCGGCTACGCCAGCACCTGGTGCAGTAGCTTGCGAGCAAGCAGAGAGCCGCCTTCTCGGGGTGCTGTCCAAATGTTGTCAGCGGAGCCGTTTCTCATTCACTGAGTTCAGATTTTTTCCTGCTTAAGAATTTGGGAGCTAGACTGAAGAAGACAAGGATATATCTATACTTAAACTTGTATATAAGTATATACATCTATACTTAAACAGGAGAGATTTAGGTTAGATGTAAGGAAGAAGTTCTTCACAGTGAGGGTGGTGAGGCACTGGAATAGGTTGCCCAAGGAAGGTGTGAATGCTCCAACCCTGGTGGTGTTCAAGGCCAGGCTGGACAGAGCCTTGGGTGGCATGGTTCAGTCGCAGTTGTCCCTGCCCATGGCAGGGGGGTTGGAACTAGATGATCTTGGGGTCCTTTCTAACCCAAACTATGGTTCTGTATCTCACCAGTAGTCCAGAGGCAGTATGGAGACTGTATGACCGCCTCTGGAGTCTGGGCAACATCAAAAGCAGCAGGTCATTCAACACTGAAGTATATTTAAGAACAACATAATCCAGAGCAGGCAGCTGTAGAGGAAAACAAGTCTGGGTTTCTAAATACGGAGTCTGTTTCCTAGCATCTGATCCAAAGAACTTGCTTTCAGTCCCCCAGCTCCTGTTGTTAAAACAGTTGCACCTTAATTCAGTTTGTCTTAATTTCATTATCTTCTGTTGACAGTACTTCCCTAGATGTCCTGTTCGTCATCTTCTTCAGCCATCTACCTCAACTGAAGTAAACTAGTCATTGCATGAGGAAAACGTAGTGGTGGTGTGAATGGGCACTGGCGCCTACTGTTGCTGCTCCCTTGGCAGGGGAGACCTCAGGTCTGAGGTCTACCCAGCCCTGCCTGTTTTATGAGAATGCCAATGGGAATCTGCTGGAAACAAGAGAGAGCAGGAGCTCAATCTCTAGAGGAGTTACAAAGCCTACATATTTTTTTGAAAGGGCATGGGCAGGTGAACTAGACAGATACAGGGAGGAACTTAACAGCAGTGAAGGCAACTCTAACTATTCTATGATTGTGTGATTCTGTGAGGCCACCTTAAGGTATCAGAAAAACCCAAGATATGATTTTGACATTTTCAGCAGGGAAATATTAGTCCCACAGCATTATTTATGTATCAACTTATATAATTGCATTTTGTAACCCTGTATGCACTTGCAAGATAGAAGGTTTAAGACTAGATTTTAAGTCAAAGTCATAGAGAATTAGGCTTCTTTGAAAACCTTTGAGAATATCTTTAAATGTCCTTCATCATTTTGAACTACGTTAATTCAATTAAAACCTAGCCCTAATGTAGAATGTAGTTATGGCACAATATAGATCATACTGTTGTTCAAATGTTACTCGACCTATTAGAAATCTTGAATTTCTTGAGTTCTTAAATTCAGGAATTCTTTAATGCTTTGCCTTTTTGGCAGCTTTTGTAACTTTCAGCACTGGGCTCGTAAGGCAGTTTCAGTTCCTAATCTGCAAATTGCTCTGCATCCTGTTGGGTTTATTTGAAAGTCTGCCTTGTGGGTGATGGTAGTATTGGAAACAGGGAATTATGACTTCTTAATGCAATTATACTGGAGCCAAAGCAAAGCCACGAAGGAGAATGAACTTTTATTCAAACATCTGTCAGCTGTGACATAGACCAGGAGAGATAGAATTAAGTTTGAATTATTTTACTGTCTGATGTTATGTTGCCGCTGAATTTTTGAATTACATTGAAAAATTAATCTGGACAAGAGTGCACCATCACAGGATGATGAAGGCACACCTCTTCTCCCTTACATCACCCCATGATTGAATTTAGGAAATTCAGGAAAGAGCTTTTCATGTCAAGGTTTTCTTTCACAAGGGGATCACATTTTACCTGGGGCTTTTTTTGTTCGGTTTTTTTTTTTTTGTCAGAGTACTGTGGTGTTGAGCCTTCTGCTGTTTTCTTTTTGATAATAGCAAACCAATCCATAAACATGGTGTCCTCATGATTCTGAAACACTTCTGAGCATTAGTATACAGTGATCTCGAGGGTGTTGTGGTTTCATTTACGTTAAGGATCTCCAGTAAGTGAAAAATGATTGCTTATTTAATTCTGGGAGCAATTAATGACAGATCTGTATTTCTCAGATCAAGTGTATTTCTGTGTCCTTCCAGAACAGCTAGTGGTGGGATGTATTTGTGAGACTGAACATTTCTGTGTAAATCCAGGTCTTTCACTTCACACCCAGTTTGTGCTGGTTTGGCTTTGCACTTACTTCCAGGCAGTTTGTGCTGTGTTAACACGGATACCCCATGTGCCTATACTGAAGGAAGAGGTAATGGGGTTTGTCTTTGTTAGGCATATTTTAAAATTTTTGGCATAGAAAGGAAGAGGACTGGAGTGCCTCACCAGAAATGTCTGCCTCCTGTGCTGCTCACTGGTGGGGAGCAATGAGAGGGTTCAACAGCAAGGTAAACTAATATCAAAAACATTCAGGAATCAGCAATGAAATAACCTTTTACAACAAAGGCTTCATTCAGACAGCTAGCTGGCAGCTTCATTACTGGCAGGCAAACTCTGTGTCGTGATGGAGGAAGCAGAATAAGTTAAGCCTTTTGTGTTCCGCTTAAAGCTGCAGCTCCTTTTCTAGAAAGTGGACAGCTCCAGCATCTGACTCTTGATCTGGTGTATCGGTTTCATATTGCTTATTTACTTTCAACCTAAACAAAAGTTAGAAACAGAAGTTAAAAGATGCTTTCTGAGCTTGGTTTTTCTGCTAACCTGTGGCTGGTAGTCCTTTATTCCTGTGAGCAGTGGTTGTAAGTGGCTCCTGAGCGTGCCTCCTTGATTTTTTTATGCTGACTTCTTAACAGCATGTATTCCTCAGGTTTGGAGGTGTTTCACTCACTAAGGGTAATGTATTCCATTGCTTGAAACTTTGCAGTGGAAAAGGTGTCTTTAGCGCAATAGGCTGTTTCAGGGCAGTTCTTTCTCACCCTTAGCAACGAGCTGGCATGTTTCTGTGACCTGCCCAAACATGAAGTGGCATTGCCGTTGCAACTCAGACTGCTGGAGTATAAAGTTAGTCTTGCAAGAGAATATCCTCACTGCACAGGGCCTAGGGGAAGTGGGCTTGTCTCTGCCCCTGCTGGACATTGATCGAGTCACTTAAACCAGACAGGGGACGTGAAACTCCTTCCAAGGTAAAAGTGGAAGAACGGGCTGTGCTGTGTCAGAATCCAGGTCAGTCTCTTTTTGACAGTGATCAGTAAAGTAAATAATCCGGTGAAGACTTTAACTCATATGTACCAAATAACAGTTGCCCTGGCACCGTAATGGTGGTGTTTATTAACAGTGAGTTTGGGGGTTTTTTGCACCTAAATGTTGCTTTTTAAACAAAGTTGGTTTTGAGAGCCGAGCGTATACAAATTAGGCAAAGCTTCCTGTGCCTGTTGGATGAGCAAGAACTGTTTCATACTTTCTATTATTAGACCCTGTTTTCAGTTATTTATACATTTTCATAACTTAAGGCATTTGCCTTGAAATTTTCTATGTCTTTCCTACTACTGAGAAAAACAAGAAATAAAAAGTTTGCTGTTCAGTCAGTGATAAAAAATGGTCCCACTGCTCTGTGCCTCTGAGCGAGTTCTTGATACTGGAGAGGAGCACGTGCAAAGGGGAATCCCTGCACTGATGGGCAGCACCTTTTCTTTCCTTGTGCAGCTCTGCCCACGCTAAGTGAAGTTACAGCCTCGTGTTCAGCACATGCTTTTCTGAGCTTAACATCAATATCCTTTACAGAATATCCTTTGCAAGGCAGAAGAGCAGAAAGCGCTCTGGCACTTCAGGGTGCCAGGAACATCCCATGCCCAGAGAAGGAATGAAACTTGAGTGGGGAACTCCAGAAAGATACAGTCTTGTGGCTGAATTTGTCAAATGCTGACTTGCAGAATGGGTTCTATCTCTCTCTCTTCCCTGCACTGCCTGATGGTTGCAGAGCAAATGTCTTAAACCGCTTCTCACATGCCACGTCACTTAATATGTCATAGGGTTTGTTAGTCTAATCTGAAAGCTTGTAGTCTGATTGGCAAAAGTACTTAGTACTCACAATTTTAACAATAAGAATTGTACTTTGAATATAGAAAGATGCTACAAATCCTAAATAGTCTGAATGTCTTAAACTAGGCACTTAAAGTCAGCAGTCATTTCTGATGATTTTTAATCATTATGTACACTGCTTCACCAGGATGCCAGCTTTTGTTAAATAAGTCTTTCACTCCCGTAATCATGTATTGTGAAAAATAGCTAACAGCCTTTTAAGTTATGCAGAGTGCTGTAAAAGGTGTGCAGTAACTGCCATCTGAGTATGTATGTAATTCATATTTAAATCCATTTTCCTTAGTTCAGATTAAAAACTACACTGTTGCTAACCATGCTGTGTGTTGTATTAGTGAAACACCCATGTACATAGAGTAATTTTCTATGCCATGTGCTTCTAATGTAGGAGCTATTTCCTGAAGACATTACTGAATATGGAACACTTAACTAAAATTTAAGTAGATACTACTTCGCTTATCAAAATATGCACTAATGAACATGTTCTACCTTTCAGGAAGTTGCATGTTAACCAAGAAAACCTCTGTTTTGGGTAAATAATCACTTGGCTTGCCCTGATAAATAACAGAGCTTCTCTTTTTTATTATAGAAGAATATGACGAGCCTCCACGGTGCAAGGCAGGACAAGACATTGTGCTGCAGTCGCCTGTCGACTGGGTGCTTCTGGATGGCCGAGAAAGTTCAGATGACCATGGAATTGTGCAGTACGAGTGGACACTGCTGCAAGGTGACCCATCAGTTGAAATGAAGGTACACGTGCAATCTCACCCATGGCCAGTTACTTACAGATTGTTATGTTCATACAGTTTTAAGTGTAGAACTAAAAATATTAAATATATTGAAATGAGTATGGCTACCAGGCACCAAAATTAGGATGAATGTACAGCTTGAGCATTTATTGCATAGAAGTACAGAGCAAGCCAGGTTGGAAGGGACCTCAAGAGATCATCTGGTCCGACCTTCTGTGGGACAAGGAGCCTAGATGGGATTATCTTATCTGTTCAAGCACATCTTGAAAACCCCCAGTGATGGGGACTATACCATCACCCCGGGGGTTTTGTTCCAGTGAGCATTTCTAGTGGTTTATAAAGTTCATCTCTAAGCAGGATGGCAGGAGACAGCCAGCAGCAATGAAGTAAATCTTAATTACTGCATTCAACTCTTGTTTGTGCTCAATGCACTTGGTTTTCAGCTTCTGTGATCTAGTTTAGAGACATCTCAGTAATTCAATTACTAAAAATAATAAGGTATTTTCATTAACAGTCTTTTGCCAGTGTTTATGGAGAAACTGCAAAAAAATGTGTGATGTAAACCTTGTTATACTATTTTGTTACATCCATACAATTTCTGCTTCGATTTGGCTTCAACTTAAAGTTAGCCACCATTCTCCATCCTACCCTTCTGTGTGAATGTTCTAGGAGCAGTAGAAAAGGAAAGGAAAAATGTCTCAAACCCACAAAGTCTACTCACAGTCTGTTCACGACCCACAGTATTCAGGGCACACTGGGAACTCCACCTAGAGAGAGGGACATGTAAAGAGGGGAAGGTGTGGAGCATAGACTTTACTGTTGCTGAGATGCTGCCAGTGGATAAGAAGAGCTATTCAAAAGTGTTAGCTAAGCCAGCGCTGCATGCTTTTGAAAGCTCTGTCTTCTACTGCAAGATCCACATCTTTGGAAGGGTGACTACAGTCAGCCAGTTCTCAGTGGCTTGAGGCTGTATTGCAATTTGAAACTGTCATGTCAGAGACCACTGTGAGTTTCTTTATCTTCATTTATTATTTTATTGGCTTGAAAACTAAAAGGTTGAAAGGCTTTGATAAGAAATGTGAACAGCGTAATACATAGAAAAGACAAACAAAGCTTTAAGAATAGTTGAAAAATATTATCTGGATAAAATGAACATTTTATTTTCAAGACTTGTTAATCTGAGCCTCTGCAGCATTATTTTCTTTAAACAGCAATTAAATACTCTTTAAATTAATCTGTGATGTAGTAATATATCTAAAGTAAGACAAAAATTAGAAATTAAAAAATGTCAAGTTCATGTTTTTACTTTTACTCAGTCACTCCGTAAAATAGAGACAAGTTTTATATCCATTTAAACTTGCATTAATCTTGGTGATCTCTTTATATTTGATAATGAAAACCAAATTCGACACATGTTCATGCTTAAATAAATATTTTCCTTTGTGTTCAAATGAGCGGACATTTCTCCTACAGATACATACCCTGATGATCATCCATGATAATTTAATTTTTAGAGTTGAATTAGTAATTGTGATTTTTTTTTTCATACAGCCTTCCGTTTCTGTCTTTCGTGCTTTAGTTGCTATCCTGATGTTACTGGATTTCATGTCATTTATTCTGAGCAAACAATACATGAATCCATAGTTACAAGGGAGAATGGTATTGTGTTTAAATAAGATAAAAGGCAGGTGTTGCATTGCACGTACGTACCAAAGAATAAATAGAAGGTAGAGGAGGGGGAAGGACTGCTATAAAGGGATCTTATCTCATTGTAGAAGGAAGCCAGTGGAAATACTGTTTTTCTATTGGGACTGATTATTGCTTCTTAGATAATTTGCTTTTGAGATTGCTACCCATGTGCTGTAGCTGTGCAGCTCTCTGACATTCAGGGGCAATTATGGGGTGTTTGTTGTTGTTTATTTTAATGCTGATTATCTGGAAATTTACTGTCTAGTTTGAGTCAGAGTTTGTGAGAAGGCAGGTACAGCTGGGCACTCTCAGGGCAGGGCAGTATCAGAGGAACAGAGGTTGCCAGGAGGGGTGGCAGCGTATTCAGAAGTCAGTGGCATTTCTCTGGCTCTACACTGAGAAGAGAGCTGGACTCCGTGGCTCATAAGTTTTAAATACCATATTTGCTCTCCCAGCAGTCATGGTGAAGAGCAGCAGGTGGGTTTTAGAGCATCTTTATCTCTGTAATACACTAAAGAATAAAATTCTAAGGGATCATGTACTCCATCAGGAGGTGATCGACAGCATGATCAGATAACTGAGTGCATTCATGTAAATAGAAAGGGAAAGCAATTTCAGTTAGGAAATTCACTTACCAGAAGAGAAAAATGCATGTATCAGCACAGCCTGCCATAAAGCTGTGTTTAGGACTCATACCATATTGACCAAAAGCTGTTCTATTTTAGGCGTGAAAAGCAACTTTAAATAAGCAATCCAAAGTTCTATATTGAATTTTCATTTTAATATTAAATGGATATATAGCCCTGTGTGCTTCTTTTGTACAAATGCACTACATGTCCAATAAACCTGAGTGTTTTCTGTAGTTACTGATGTATGTGTTACTGAATTCTCAGACAGCTGGACTTATTTGTGACTGGTAATTGTCACAAGGTTACAAAGTTCAGCATTTGCAAACCTCACACTTCTTTCGTACAAACTTACTTCTAAATGACTATTGTACTAGTAATGCCAGTTTGGTACGTGTTCTAAAATATCATTGAAAAAGTTATTCTATTGATTTCTTCCTGATCTAGTCCAATGTAAGTTGTTTCTGTATTTGTATCAAATGACTTCCTGAAACCTAATGTGTAGGTCACTCACTGTAGGTGAACTTATTTCTGGTTCAGAGCAAAGTGTGGAAATCCAGTGTTGGGCATGGAAAAATTCAGTTCAGCAATTTGTAAAAGTTGTAAGTGACTACATCAAATGTCATACTGGACAGAGCTGGGCAGTCTTATTAATAAAGCAGTGCTATCAGTCACCTTATCATAAATCAATATATAGCAAAAGTAACTTCTGTGGATACATGTATATTGTCTACAGACTAATTTGACAGAGAACAAAATATTTTACTGCCTACCCTCTCAAATTACATTTCCAATTACTGAAAATTTGAGTTAAATCTGTGTTCCCATTTGTCGTCCAGTGCTCAGGGAACTGAGTGTACAATGAAAAACGTTACGTAAATGTGAGGAATGTTTATTTTTACACCTGGATGAAAAAAGATAGATCAGAATGTCACATGTTGAAACACATGCTTGAGTGGGCTGGCTAGACCTAAGGCACTTATTTAATCTGCATGAAAAGCATTATACAGAAATGAGCTCCCTATTCCTACAAGTTTATGGATGGATCCTCTATACCAATGTGGGTTTTTTTGCTGTTTTTCATCAGATACCACAACCAGGAACACTGAAACTGTTTCACATTCAGGAAGGAGCGTATATTTTCCAGCTAACTGTGACAGACACTGCAGGTCAGCGGAGCTCTGACAACATCTCTGTGACCGTTCTGCCCATGGTTCATTCTGCAGTAGGTGAGAAAATGACTGGAGCCATTGCCTGTGTGACACCCATGATACGGTATTCAGAGCAAAGGTCTTGATGAGGGCAGAAATCTTAGTCTCCATTTCTAGTGTTTTATTTTGCCCTTATTCATTACATGATGACATCTCCTTCAGCTTTGAATTGCTGCTTCAGAGTAAGAGAGCGAGCAAGCACCGCCTGTTTGTTAGAGCAATATTACTTTCAAGCATTTAAATGTTCATCCTTGTATTGATAATAAGCAGGCAGGGTTGGAAAAATGAATACAGACATACATATCAGGCACATCATAATCGTTCATTATATAGTCAGAAGGTGTGCACAACATGACAGGGCTTGTGCTATAGGGAAGACCCAGTTAAAATCAGTTAATAGTAGGTGCGAGGCACAGACTAATAATAATATTGACCCACATCTGTAGTCTAAAAGATGGGATGGTTTCTTGTTTTCATGCATTTAAGCTTTTCTGTGTAATGGTTGTTACCAGAGCCTTATGTTACTGGGGAAACTGAAACTGGGATTGACCCATCAGTTTTAAACTCTGAGCTCAAGAAACATGTAAAAAGCATAAAAGGTAGAAAGTAAAAGATTTCAGTGGCTGCCAATTCTGTAATAATTTTTAATTATGTTGTAATTAGCAAACTGCTAATACAGATCTGCTGCTTTGGCACAAAGTTAAAGTTATACAGCATCATCACTATGTTCATCTGAACCAGCGAGAACTTTGCTCTGCACCAGTGCAGTATCTCTATGTGAGAGGGTAGTCCCTATGCCAATAAATCTGTATTACAAAAAAGCAGCTATGAGTCTGCTTAATAATGCCTGTGTTCCAGTAATGGATGTTTGAGTTGTATTCATTAATGTTTAATTCAGCTGAAGCAGCCAGAGAGGTTTGCTGGTTTATTTACTGGCTGCTTGCTGTGGTTATCTGTGGTATCTTTTGCATGGAACACACAGAGGATTTGCTGCGGTTTTTCTTCTTCTAATTCCCCGAGTACTTTTGCAATTCAAATGCTACTGCTAGAATCAAACCAATGCCCAGTACCTTAATGCATGCAAGAATTGTGCTAGTATTAGCGCCAAAGTTCAGGAGATAGATACATTTTCTAGGTATGAATTTAGGAGTTTTAAACAGGTGCCTGTGTTCCTGACATTCTTCCCTTAGCATTGCACAGCTTTTTGGTACGTAGCGGGCTTACAACCAAAAGTTGTGACTTCCTTATGCAAGTCAATTTGCTATTACAACATTAACCAAACACTTAATTTCATAGTGCTTTACAAAGCAATGAACTACACCGCTGTTGGAAAGACAGAGGCATGGATGTAAACACTTGGTGATTACAAGGTCAGAATGGGTTTCAGGAAAGCTATGAGTGTGCAGAATGAAACATCCAGGGACCCTCTCCATTTCCGGGGAAATGTAAATATTAAAGCAGGCAGCAATCAGTTTTTTCTGGTGAAGATCCCTTGTGAGACCTTGTGCTTTGTCCTATTCTGGCATGTGCTGCATGGAAGCCATTGCTGATGTAAATAAAGGATGAGCATTCTTTTAGTATTTTAATTAGGCTGCAGAAAATGTGCCGTAAGAGATCCCATGTAGTCCAGATGTGTGCATGTAAAATAACATATCGTCAGAAATACAGAATGGGTATGTAGTAGGAATTACGTGTTGGAGAGATGCAGTTACAGCCACAGAGACTTCATTTATTTATTTTCAGGACTGTCCTGTGTCTTTTAAGCTTGGGAAGATCTCCTTTTAGCTTAGTCCAGCAGAGTTTAAAGTGCTGTAGAGGTGTAAGGTGCAAGAGCTTCCAAGCTGAGTATTCCTGTAGTAAAGAAATTGCCAGAATAGTGATGAGGGTGCCAGCAACAGCTATTAGCTGTATTAGCTTCTTCGCCAATATAGCATCATATATATAGCTCAATATAGCTGAGCCTGGCCTTTCTTCAGCTTTTTCCTTGGTGCTGCAGATTTTACTCATTGACTCAGTATTTACTGTTTGGGTTACTGCCCCATCCCTGGCAGTGTTCAAGGCCAGGTTGGACAGAGCCTTGAGCAACCTTGTCTAGTGGAAGGTGTCCCTGCTCCTGGCAGGGGGTTGGAACCGGGTGATCTTAAGGTCCTTTCCAACCCAAACTGTTCTGTGATTGTGTGATTTCTTTTTTGGTAACTTGGTAATTGTTTCTCAACAGCCTGTGTCGGGGTTTGCTCTCGCTACCAGTTTATCTGCGATGATGGGTGCTGCATTGACATCACGTTTGCTTGCGATGGTGTGAGACAGTGCCCTGATGGGTCAGATGAAACCTTCTGCCAGAACCGTAAGTGTGCCAGGCACAGAAGATTGTGAAAGTAACCACAGCCTGAATGACCAAAGGGCAGTGATGCCCCTTCTGTGGCCTGCTTCCCTGTGAGCAACCAGCTTGCTCCCACCATAGAGCCTTTCGTTGGAAGTAGCACATGGGATGGTTTAATGTGCGCACACAGCAGATGCTCCAAAATTAGCTCCCTTTTCTTCAAAGCATATGAAAACCGTTAAAGGTCCCCAAATGGCAGATTTTGAGTTAAGAGTTCTCAGCGTTTAAAAAATCAGTCCTTTACTTGCATAATGATTCTAGAAACAAGGACCCTGGTCTTGATCTGAAAAGGTGTCTCAATTACACTCCTTGCAAAAATCTGAAACACTGGAAATGTGAGCATGTATGGGGACCAGTGTGTGAGTCATTCTCTATAGGTGCCTATGCTCAGCTAAGAGACCAAAATCATCAGGGCGTGAATTGCCTCAATGGCTAACCACTATTCCATTGTTATTTCAGGGGCTAGATTTCACTGTAGAGTTCACGGGTATACTTCAGCGTAACACCTGACAGCAGGCAACTGGTAACTTGCTGCGTATCTAGAACTTGCACTTCATCATATGCCTGAACCTGAGGAGGTTGTTTATCTGATATGAGCTTCAAGGTTGTTTGTCTGATGTGGCCTCAAGGCCCATACCAGAAAGTCTCCATCAGAACACTCCCGTTCCCTTCAATTCTGTACAAAAAATATGATCTTTGTTTCTGTTCACGTAGTCAGCCCGGGTCGGAAGACGGTGACACATGCAGCTCTTGGCACTACCCAGCAAAGGACTGTAGGACTGCCCGAAAAGGCAGATGAAAACTCTGCAGAAAACACCCTGAAAGCCACTGCCAGAAATCAACCTCTTCTCTTAGTGGATGCAGACATGACAAACCAATCGCTTTCTCAGGGACCAAAGAAACAAATCAGTGGATTTGTGCCAGGTAGGAGTCGAAATGAATCGGTTTCAATAAATCATTCTCTTTAAGGAAAGAAAAAGTTTTGCATGTTGAATTTATTTTAATTGTCTTTTGGTGCCTGGCTAAGAGTAAAAATTTGCAAATGTCTAAAATACAGAAGCAGCTTGTAATACAAGTAGGTGATTGTTTTATCATTGTCATGGCTCTTACCTGGTGCCAAAAGAAAGTTAAAATGTAGGAATGCTGGGAAAAGAATAGTCTAAGGAACAAAACGTGCAGTGAGCTGGACACAAATTCTGCCACAGGATGAGCTGTGTAAGCTGATGTATAAGGCTTTTTAAATCTGTAGGATGAGAGTAATTGCTTTTCTCCTGGTGCTAACTGAAGACCTCTCTTTTTTCTTTTCTTCTTCTGAAGTCATACCTTGACTGTCAGGGGCACTTTTTCCTGAAGCGTGTCTCCAGGGCAGAAGAAATCTTTCATCACTGTAGAGAAGTCTTTGGTAAAAAGGAACTCCAAGTCCCCAGTATTCTCTGTAGTGTGATTCTCCTCCGTATTCTGTTGTGAGTCAGCATGTAGTGATGTTACAGGCAGTCATCAACTCTTGCCTTGCTAAAGCTCCAGAAACTGCAGTGAAATTGGTGTGTCTTTTAAGGTCTCTGCTGGTGAATTAAAATGAGCTGAAATGGCAGTTGAATAAAACTGTGTGCGTAGAGCATAACACGAGTATGAGACCTTTCACTTTTATTTCTTCATGGTTTAGACTGATTCTTGCTCCCCAAGACACAGCTGTTTATAAACAGCTTTATTTTGTTTTTACAACAGAGCAGTGCTTAGTGCCCTCTGCTGCTGAGTCTTGTAAAGAGCAAGTTTTTCAGTCACCTACCGACCAGTTCCAAAGAAGGTGCACGTGGTGAGACATGAAGGGGTGCTAGGTAGCAGGGTCCAGAGCCCAACTGCCAAAATCTGCTCTGCATTGCTGTCTTCTCGTGCAGACACTTAAGCTCCCCAGGAGTCACATGCTGTATGTGAATGATTCCCAGAGGTCCAAGAGGTTCAAGTCCTGCTCCACTGGCAAGCATCACAGACTTTATGGAGTTGAGGAGACAGGCATTTAGCCTTTTCCTAAAAATCCACCAGGATCCATTAATGAGATTTCTCTCCATCACTGCCATCTCAAGGAGGTTACAGACCAAGTCTCATAATTAGGTGCTACAAAAATGAGAGACAGGAAACACTGGAGCAGCTCCATGAAGCCTGTCTGGAAAAGTGTTTAGGAGGGCAGCAATTGCTAGACTCATTTTTGAGGAGAAGCAAGTAGCACTCAACAGCCTCAGAGGATCAGCAATTCCACTGGCAAAAATTCTGTTCTGGGATGGACTATCTCCCGAGACAGTGCTGGACCTGCTGCTGGTGCCAAGGCAGAACCTGTGCCTCCAAGTCACACTGTAAAGGTCTTTGTTGGACCAAGATGATAATCTTGCTTGTTGGTCTAGAGTTGACCTTGCAAGCATCCAGAGTGCCCCGATATCCTTCTCCAGGGAAGCTCTCAAGCCCCGCTGCATATTCCAGCACTGCTGTGCTTGTAAATGAATATAACAAAAACACAGTTGCAGCAAAGCACACTGGCGTGAGCAATGAGCTGGCTTTTAGCAGCAACAGCCAGTGTAGCAAACATGGTCAATGCAGACAGGTTCTGCTCAGCAGTGAGATTTGCCCTCCCCAGCACAGCCAGCTCAAGCGCATGTAACAGCTCTGCATTCCCCTGGCACAGGCTCTGTGCCTGCCCCGGCCGCCTGTGCCAGCTGATGTGCCGCGCTGCTCGGGGCTGGGGTTACGACATTCGACCGAGCGCCCAAGCCACCGTCATGGCTTTGCTGCAGAGGCACCAACAGCAGTAGCAGTAACCTAGGTCTCTGGTTTAGGGTAGCTGGAAGAGGCTGTACATTGCAGTTTCCTAGGCATGGACTAGAAAATGAAGAGAAAGTGAAAATAAAATGAAACCCACATAACGTGTTTAGTGTCAGGCTCCTAAACCTGTTTGGGGAAATCTCTCTTTGTTTTCTGCTTGGTAACAGGTAAGATGTTGAGCAAGTATTGACTCTGATAGCCCCTCCAGTCCTGTAAGAACAGCCACAAGTCATAACAAAACCCTTCAAGCTTCACTGAAAGGATTCTGTTATTCTTAGACCCTTCCAAATTTTCCCACTGAACTTCTCTTCACATTCAGATGTATTTGCCAAGTGTCTTTACAAGCAGTTGACTTAAATATTCCCGTTACCCAAATAGCAGGGAACCAAGTTTATAAAACAGGCACTCAGATCTAGCTTTGGCCTACAGGCTGGAGCAGCTCTAAGAAGAGCCAATGTCTTTTGGGTATTTTCATAATAAAGACAAATATTAGGGAAGACACAAGCAGAAAACAGCTGATTGATTTTGGTCTCAATTACTTTCAGGTTGTTTTGCACAGCTCTGATACCACAGAGGTACCTTAAAGCCAGTACAATTTACACTTAGCATCTCCTTAAGTCCCCTTTACATGCCAGAACAACTTAAAGAACCTGAATGAGGGGGTTTGTTTCAAAGGCCTTTCCTAACAATTGAAGTAAGTGTTAACGCACCCCTAGGCATGATGGCAGGGCAGTGCAGCCAGAGCCTGGGAGGCTGTGCTGTGCCTTGGAGCGGGGACATTAGCATTAACCTCATGCCAATATCAATGAAACAATTCAAGCTTTAATTAATAGTCACGTATATTTGGTGCTGCCATTTGACAGGGACGTGTCCTGCAGCCCTTTGGAGCCGGTGACGGTGGGTGGGAGATAACCATGGTGCATGTTCCAAGCTAATTTACTAGAACACTTCTTCAACACCCACCACTCGGTGTAAACCCAGTTACAACATTTCATATTGTACAGATCTTGTAGCATAGTGTGGTTCCACTGGCACTGTCACAGTTGCGAGGGCTGCCAGTAAATGCATCACAGCGCAGTCAAAGTGCCCTTCAGTGTTTATGTTATTAGTAGAAACCAAATGTAGTCACTACATTTAAAAACACAGGTGTAGTTCTGATTTTTGTGAAGGTGTTGGTGAATTCAGCTGCCAGTCTTGTGCAAAGTGACCCTGTAGCCATTGGCATAGGACTTCGGTGGGAGGGCAGGAGGAGGGAGTCCCAGCTGAGTTACTCTTTGCTTTTCTGAAGCAAAACTGCAGCCGCCTGCACTCCCAACATGAACGTTTCTTGGCAGCCAAGTAGGAGTTGTCTCTTCCTGTGTAGTTACAATGCTCTGTAATATCTTCGTACTACACAAAGCTGAAGAGACTCCGAGCCATCCTCTTTGAAATGTTCACTCCATGCGTTCCAATGTCTTGCAAATACTTAAGTTCTGCATCTGTATGTGTCAGGTAACAGGCAAAACGAAGGTGATTTGTGTAGCCAACCTATGCATTTCCTGCTTTACAAGTTCCAAGGGTGGAGGTCAGCATAACTCAAAATGGCCTAATTTTTGACTATATATGACTGCTTCAGTGATGTTTTAGCTCAGATTTGTCTATCCCCCATGATGGACGTTTGTAACAGAGAATGCGTAGCCATTTTTATTTCAGTGGAAAATGATCCCACTTGGGGTCGGCTGAGATGCCTTGTGGTTTGCCAGCAAAACTGAATTTACATTTTAGCTTCAGTTTCACATTGTTTCAAAAATTCAAGTTATACAACCAGAGTCAGAAGCTCTTAAACTATGGGGGGGGGGGGTATCCCCAAAATGTAAGCACTTTCACATTATTTAATTCTAGTGTCCTGTGGATAAGACTTCCTGAATCACTGAGCTGCAGTATTCATTTATCCTGCTTGACTTTGTGCAGATAACAGTTCCTCAGGGAGAAGAACAGATGATAAAAATGGGAATGGCATAATGTTGCCAAAGAGAGACCAGCTTGGAGGTAGTCATCCAGCCCCAGAAACAGGTAAGAACAACCGTGTGAATTCATATTGAATTATGTTATGTTTTCAGTCAGGGGCTGGAGATCCAGATACTATAATCAAGAATTGAATAATGTACCTCCATATTCTGAACTGTTCCTAACACAGAGGATCAGACAGTTTAGTTTCACAGCAAGAGTTGCTCCAGATATTAGCACCTAAGTGATAGACTGGCTGTATTTTTAAAGAAAAAAATCATGATTTCTCTACCAGTTTCTCACTGTATTAAATAAAGTATAATTTCTCTTAACCTCCTTGTAGGTGCTGTGTTACCCTTAGCCTTAGGCTTGGCCATCACCGCTTTACTGCTGCTTATGGTTGCTTGCAGACTGCGTTTAGTGAGACAGAAGCTGAAAAAAGCTCGGCCCATTACGTCTGAAGAGTCCGATTACCTCATCAACGGGATGTATCTCTAAACACTGGATTTAGGTCAGTTGTTTTCTCCCCTTTCTCCTCTGTCCATGGACCTCTGCCTCTATAAAAGAGGACCAAAACCTTTAGTTAAGTTTCAAGTGTAGAAGAAGCCTGTGAGATGAGGAATGTGTTCTTCCCCTTCAGTGATAAATAAAGAACTGGGTAGGTGCCCGTGCTCAGAAAACCAGAAGCGTTCAGGCTCCAGAGAGTAGTCCCAGCTAGCTCTTGAGCAGAAGACACTGCAAGCTGGAGACACCCCAGAGGCGATGCGGGGTGCCCTTGCCTTGTCAAGGCGCTGGCTGTGGCAGAGTGGGCCCCAGGGCCAGGGCACCAGCACAGCCCTTGCCCAGAAGCCCCAGTCAGGCTGGCCAAGGCACAGAGGGAAGGAAGCCTGTGCCACCCTGCTCTGCCAGTGCTGCCGCTGCTGTGCTCCGCCCTGGGGACCGGGACCCTCCAGACCAATGCGTTATTCACTGTCCAGCAGAGACTGATGCGTGCACCTTCCACCTGGTGCACTGGGAGTATTGTCATTAAAGAATTCGTCTTGGTTTGTTAACTAAAAGCAATCGCTATGTTGAAGCACCAGCTTTTGTAATGAAATTTGGGATTTAAGGAACAAAGCATCTTTTTTTCATCAGTAGTTTAAACCTCTGTGCAGCTGACAGAGCCATGCTTCCTAAATGCTAAAATGAAAAAATACAAGTCATTCATTGGCAGATGAGTTTGGACTTAACCGGTACCCGACAGCAGTCATGCGTGATCCCAGAGCTACGTCTCTCCCCGGAGCTCAGGCCTTGCTCAGCCTCTTCCACCCCTAGCTCGGCACCCTTCATGGCATGAGAGAGCAGCACGCAGTGGCTTTTACCTGCGACACGGTGGTGTAGGATTCCTCCTGGTTATCCCATAGCTCCCTGCAAAGCTTGGAAGCTTTGGCAACCTGCCCTCACCCCAGCAAAATTCTCATAGAATTAGAAGCAAGTAACTGATATGTGTGAGTGAACTTCAGATGTGTTAACAGTAAAATGTGTACAGTACATGTTATATATACATTTATATATACACACCGTGCTGTCTATCTTGTTTGACTGTCCAAAGATACCACATTCATCATGGGTCCCAATAAAACCGGAGTCAAATGAGGCATGCATCTTTTTGTATGTCGTCTTTTGTACTTCAGTAACTTCAAGTCAGCAAGAATATTGCCATGGTATACAAATAGTTCTTTGAGTTGCTTGATCTTGATTACTTCATGTAAAATAGCTCCAATAAACCTATTTTATTCTTATATTTCTTTCATTGCCTTTATTTTCAGCTACCAGCTAAATTTTGTGCTACGAGACCATAGCGTGAGAGCAGACAGACGTACATCTTTCTGTGAAACAGCCTTAAAAGAAGCTGCAGCATGTATGATGGGGGGAGTTGTTGAGATGTTTTATTTTAGGAAGACTGAGAAGAACAGGGCATCTACTTCCATGACCTGTGTCTTAAGCAGTGCTTGAGCTGAGCGACAGCAATGGCAGAGCTGGCTGTGCCAACCACTCAGGGAATCCAGTTGTCAGTGCTCCTTGCTCAGAGCCCTCCTGCCACATCAGGCAAAGTCTGGTTGTACTTCAGCGTTACATTGGGTCCAGGAGACCTTCTGCTGATGCTGCCCATTTCTAACTTGGGGAGCATGGCCTTTCTTCCATCCCAGCCTACAGCAGGCATAGCAAATAGCACAGGACCCAGAAGACTACATTTTAAACACAGCCTTCTAGGAAACACGCACTACCCATCTGGTTGGGGTATTGTTTCCCATCATTGACATTTGTTTGGGCTTTTAATTAAATGTCTAATTCTCCATCATCTTACGATAGCAGCAAGAAAAATAGTCTTTTCTCACTGTGCCTATAGTGCTCCTATTACTGAAACCCATTACACCAGCTCGCAGCCAGCAGGAGAACAAAAGGTCTGGTTTTGTTTGTCTGGGCAGGACCACAGCAAGAAACCACACGGAGCACAAGCCAGCCGGTATAGACATGGTGCACGAAGCTGCTCAGCTCTCTGGTCACTTTACCCAACAGCACACTGGCTGTGTTGCTGTGCTGCTGCAAGGGAATCAACCTTTGTGGGTTTTGAATGTGACACAACCAGGGATAAACATGTCCAAGCAGCGCTGGAGCCAAAGCAGCAGGCAGCGAGTGAGTGTAGGACGGGAGTCCAGCTATCGCTGCGTTACAGTTGCCACAGTCTTCCCAGGGACTCTTCTTTCCAGGAGGGGAGATGGTGACAGTTGCTGCTGTGCAGACCACCAGCCTGAGGCCTGTGGCCTCTCAGGTACCTGCGAACACCACAGCTGGAGTGAAATGAAAAAAGAAGTTTGCACCTTACCAGAAAGCCTGGGCATCATCAGCTAGGTGAAGAGCAAGGCAAAGGTAGCCTAGTAACAGACTGGCTTGGCAGGCTCCTGCAACTCGTACACAGTGGTCTCAATAACGTGGAGTTTCAGTTCTGGGCCACTCGTTACAGGAAAGACACTGAGGTGCTGCAGTGGGACCAGAGAAGGGCAGCAAAGTTGGTGAAAAGCCTGGAACACAAGTCTGATGAGGCTGAGGGAGCTGGGGTTGTTTGGTCTGGAGAAGAGACAGCTCAGGGGGACCTAAACACTGATGTGTCTATCCACAGATGAGGGAATATGCTCAGTCCACCCTTTTTTGCTACCAACATGCTTTAGACAGGTAAGCAGAGAATATTGATTGCTCTGATAGCAGTTACCTGTGGGTATTACTTCTCTGGGTATTAGGAGAGGTCATTACAATCTGTTTTGTCAGCGTATTTTAATGGGGATCAAGATAAGTATTTCGGTGCAATCACTTTTTATATTAATTGTTTTGCCCTTCAGACCAACTGACGTGCATTTAAGGGTACAAATTACTTCATAGTATCAAGCAATACTTACCGGAGTTTAATCCATAATTAGAAGTCAGGCTTTTTCTGTGATGTGGGTTGCTTGCTGCCCACTTTTGCAGAGGATCCTAGCCTGAACACATAGTCTTTCCATAGCACTGCAGGATTATAGCAGGGGCAGTTCCAAAAGCACATTTGCAAAACAAACCGTCCGAAATAGGTCAGCGTGATGGTCCATTTGCTGTTTAAATCCTAGATAAAGCACTAGAGTTTCAATCCGGAGCTCTACAAAGCGAGTCAGAGGCAGGAACTAATGGCAACACAAACATGCCACCCCAAAACAAAGCGAGAGCCTCTCGACTAAGCTCCAGTAGAATTCACTGACACACATCACTGAGGTCCACGCTTGCTGCTCTCATGAGCATCAGGGATTGGGGGGTTCAGTTTCTAATGGCAGAAGCTAAAAGAGTAAAAGCAAAGCAAAAAGCTAGAAAAGATTCAGAAAGGCAATAAACACGTAGTAATTAGTGCAAAAGAAAAGAGCCCTTGAAACAATCAGCTTGACCCAAGTAAGGAAAGGGAAGCATGCTGTAAACAGGGAATATTTTGGGGGTGGGAAGCACAGAACTAACTTAGCTATATATTTTTCAACTAATAGTTACTTAAAACAAGTAAGTGAGAATGTAAGGCTTGTTTGAACTACAACAGAAACACTTGCTGAGCACTGCACTCTTGTGCTGGAGCTCTAGAGCACAAAGAGGATTTGAGAAGGACTGAATCAGCACAAGAAGCCAGCTCAGAAACAAGCTTTTGAAGACACTTGCTGGAATTCTAATGTCCCATTTGTAAGACATACTAAACTACTCATAAATAAATATACTACTCATATATTTATAAACTACTCATAAATGACTCAAAAGCGCATTTTGGGCAGGCCGAGAAGAAAGACAAGGCAGAAAGGTTCAGTGCTGTGGAGGACTCAGAGTCACAGCTTGCCAGCATGGCATCAGCTGCTTGGCCAGCAGAAATGTTTAATTCTGTTTTAAAGAGGGCAGAGCAAGAAAGTTTAACATAGTTCTTTACAACTACCAGGTCCTAATGCACAAAACAGATGCATTTGAGATACCTACATTCAAAACAGATGGCTGGACAACATAGACATAGAGGGAGCAGGGAATTTGAAGGGGTGCAGGACTGGAAAGGTCTTCAAAGCAGGCAGTCCCAAATTTCCACTGTGCTATGGAGAAAGCATCTCTGAAGGCTAATTCTGTACACAACAGATGACTTTCCTCAGGCTGCCTCTATACCCAGAGGAGAGAAGCTTGTCCAGAGCTCTGGTCAGAGCATTAGCCTAGGCACATGCTTTCAATCACTTGTTTCCCTACCCAGAGGCCTTTGAAAGTGTCCTCCCAGTCCATAAGGCACCTGAAGTAAAATTTACTGATTAACCCCAGATGCTCCTTTTCCATTACGGTAAAAAAGGAACTTAACAGAACATGCTGAACAAGATACTTAACTGTTAGTAATGGAGACATGTAAGTGCAAACGTATGCCTAAACATGGCTGCAAAAAGGACTTCATTTTCTCAGTAGCACCAGGGAACTTTCTCAGTATCTGTATCAGGTCAGCTCCTTGAAGGATGCATTAAAAATGGCTGGACTACAAATAAACATTAACAGTTCAAAGTGAGATCTCAGAGGAACACCAACAGCCCTCCTGAGAATAGTCTGTTGTTGCTAGAACAGTTCTGTTTAAAAGGCACAGGCTTAAGCCATGCCATGTGGAGCCCTCCCGCTCCAGCATCACTGCCTGTTTCAAACTCGCTGACTACAAAACATTCCAGGAATCATCTCGGTGGCCTCTGTCAGCAGTGCTGGTGCACAGCCTCTGTGTGCTAGCTTTCCTCCAGGGAAAAAATAACCATGTCATGGTCTCTGTGCCCTCAAGTTAGCTGGCCAGTTGGAATGGGAATAGTAAACAAACAGGCAATTCCTGCTACGTGAAGGGAAAGCATCCAGAGGGCACACCAAACTGTCTTCTCTGTGGAGCACCCACAGCTGTTTGTGGGTTTTCAAGATGTGGGCTCCTGGTTCCCCCACTCGAGCTCTGGAGGTCTGCCACTGTCTGACCCCTGGGAACAACCAGGCTGGTTGTTCACTGGCTCAGCCAATCCATCCTCTCACGCTGTCCTGGTGTGGAGGGGACGGAAGCAATCCCGTGAAACATCACTGCACCTCTTTTAAAAAGATACCCAACCTTTAACGCCTGCAAGCGGCAGATCCCACGCTCCTAGCTAGCTGGAGTCAGCCACGGCGGGCAGGCAGAACTCACACATTGCACACAGCCTGGTCCCCAAAACACACAGATGTGAACTAAAAGAAATTCCAAACAGCCAAGTAAAACTCCACTTACATCCATAGGGTATTGCCAGGCTCGGTAACTGCTGCGATACGTTAATTATCGGAAAACGGACACAGAGTTCAGGTCATTTAGTAAACCAGTATTTCTATACATGCTTGCTTTCTTTTAGGGCATGCGAAGTCCTCTGAAGGTTAAAACAACAACCAAACAAAAAAGCCCACAAAACCAAGCAGATACCTAGATACAGCTTCCTCTCAATTTGTTTTATTTGGCAAAGTAGCAATTCAGACAGTTCACACAGCATTTAGGCAAGCTTTTCAAATCTTCTGCATTTCAGTTTGTCCTCTTCTCCAAGTTTTTACTTCAGAACCATTGCTCCATCATGGAGAGGCTTTCATTCTCCAATTCCTAAATGTTACTCCTGGATACTCCTTTCTGTCCAAGTACCTTGACTATCACCACCACCCCCTTCAATGGAAGGGCCGCATTAATCCCAACAGCCTTGGTCCCTGAAGTGGTTCTCCCCCAGGAAGCTGTTGCCGGCTCTCAGCTGTATCACCTCTTCCAAGGTAGGCTAGCTTATCACACTGCGTCCGGAGACAAGAATTTGGATACAGTTGAGCTCATATCTTTCATTTAACTGATTGAATTAGTGAGGAGATGTAAATAAAGCTGAACTCAAACCGAGTGATACAGTGACCAAAAGGTTGAACATTAGCATGCATCATTTAAGATATTTCACTTCAACACCAAGAACTAGATTCACAGTTGATCGTGGGTTAGTACAAATTTGTCAGACGCAAGTGGGGTTTTCTGAATTGTATTGTCTAGAATACACACTGTATTAATTCCTTTGCAAGATTAACCTCGTGCACGTGCTCCCAGGCTGCCGTCAGATCAGGAGGTGGTACGTTAACTTTCCAACATCTAAATAAATTGATACATATCTTTTACACAGGAATAGGATGGGATCGACCTTCAAAAGGAAGGCTACTTAAAATGTTCCTCTTTCATATTCAGAGGCCTTTGAATTTCAACCTTTATGCTTTCGGGGATCAATCCTGTCACAAAATCACTGCTGTTCCACCATAAAAAGTCAATATATTTTTGCAGTGATCGCTATGGGTTGTTTTATGCAAGCTGTTTTAGTCTATAAGCCTTTCTACCATTAAAAAAGAAAAAAAAAAAAAGAGAAAAAGAAAATAATGATAACATGCTGTTTACTTTTATTCCTGGTTGCTCAAATCTGAGCAAGATGATTTGAGATCCACTTCCCCGCTTTCCTGAAGCAGCCCACCTTACTGTACTGCTTAGCCATTTGCTGTTGACATTTTACAGCACCAAAACAGAAAACCTAGGGCAGAAAAAAGGTTTATAGCCTTCCAAAAGTGAACAATTGCCTCTCTATCTGTACTTAAGAGTCCAGGATTTGTTGTTCCTTTTGCATGTATCATATTTTCCTTGTATAGCAATTAAAATTCATCTTCTAAAAAGCCAGAATTTTCCCTGGATGCCCACAGTTAGAAAAATGAGAACGTTAATAGAGCAAATGGCTTTGCCAAAAGCAACTTTCTTTTAGAACCAAACTGGAGTTGGTTTTGTTTTTTAATAAAGAATCTAGCAATCCCTATCTCAGTATTCTACTACATACTGATCCTAGTCTTCCACACAAGCACACAAGCCCCCTCTTGCTTTTAGCTTTATTTGGCAAAGCAGCACTGCGTAAACTGTTCAGTGATTGGGACACAGCTTACATCATATCTACAGCATTGAGTCCATGTGTATCTCACCAGTAGTGAGCTATAAACCAAAAGAGAATTTCAAGACTCCACTGATTAACTTTAGAAGGAAAGGGAAAACCACGTCTGTTGTGTTCAACTCAAACAGCCATGTTTGATAAGAGCGGCCACCCACCTCTGATGTCGTGAAGGTATATATATATACAAATGCCTGGTTTTAAGGTAATAAAGCAGCTGATTGTATCTACTACATGCTAGTCTATGACACCATGTCAAAAGCTTAAAAAGGAAGTTCATCTCCTTTTAGTAGCATCTAGCAGACATTGGAACACAGAAAACCTGGTATTACCTACGTAGTGTCGTAAGGTGCACAGAAGCAGTTTTACCAAGGGACACAGGAGCCAAGAGAAGTGAGTGTTCAAGTACCCCCATCAAAGTTAGAGTTCACAAGCTGTAGGTCTTGATCTGCAGTTTTGCAGAAATTCACTTTGAACAGATGAAAGTAAAATGAAGGCATGTTAAATAAAACAGTGCCCAATAAAACTTTCCACCATTTCTTTATCGGATTTGCCTTGAGCATCTAAAAAAATAAAACAAACACCACGCTTTTCCATGCTGATAACAGTATAATGAAGTCCAAAACAAGCTGCAATGCTGTTGGTTTTCAAAAAGCTTTTAGAACTGGAGATGAGCAGTCCACTGTAACACTATGTTTGGGTCAAGATGATGTAGCTTTTACAATTCATCCCTGTAGAAAGAAAACACATGCAGTTATGTTTCTCCTCCCCTTGGAAATCATATTTTAAAAGTTTTGATATTGAATCAGATTACACTTAAGTGCTCATGCACGTCAGCAAAACTTCAGAAATCTCTTCAAGCATTCAAAATTAAAAAAAGAACAAAAACGAGAACAACTCAAAACCCAAAGGAAAGGCAACAGCAATCCCATATCGTCTCCTACTGGTACATGACGTATCGTGAAATATGGGTCCCTCTACTTTACGTTGAACGGATCCTTTGCTTTGATGAACCTCCCCCACACCACGCAGCTATGTACACAGCTACCTGTCATCCAAACTGTTGGCTCCATGCTGGTGAGAAACTGAGCCAACTTACTAGACAGAGTATTGGCAAAAAACATTCTCTGCAGCTGCCAAAAAGAGAACTTTTGCTTTAGCTGCAGTCTCTCAAGAAAGCTAGGAACACAATCCCACATCAACATCCTGCAGTTTGTACCACCTACTTTATTTATTTCACAGAGGAGCTCAAATAGCTCCCGACGGAGCTATGCTAAATCAGGAGTAGGTTATGCAAAGGTTGGGGGCAGGAGGTGTATGTGTGCGTGTGTTAAAAGGAGACTCAGGTAGAGAAAGGACGCAGCAAGAAGTCTCTCTAAATCATTATGAGGAATCTAGAAAATGCACGGGTTTGTTCCTGCAGGACATTTAAAACACCCTGAAATAGGAAACCCATATTCCAACAGTGAAACTATCATATATTAGTGATTTATTTAAATATTTCTAAAGGATGGACTTTAACGCAAAATGTCCATCGAATCTGAAAGCTGTGCACTGGGCCATTATGAATGTTAGGAAATTCAAACCAGAAGTGTTTGCTTTTATTTTTCCCCCTTTCCCAAGGCACAAGTGATCTATAAACTCCCAGCGAGCTTGCTGCAATTTTTCTTTTAGTGGGTACATCACCCTCGTTAGCCAAAGCAGTGTCTGAATTAGGAAGAGTTTCATTAATGTGATTGCTGGCTCAATACACAATAGTATTTCCAGCTGTCATGCAAACTAACCCACAAGAATATAGTGCTACATGCACACAGGCAAAAGCTTTAAAGTTACAAAGGCATTATCCTTCAGGAATCATATAGCATGGAACGACAGCATGCAAAACATTTTAAAAGCAACTGAAAAAGCTGTTGTAACTAGTGCTTTCTATCGAATGCAGCTGGGAGGCAAACCTTGTGATTTGTTAGTGATAAATATTTGCATTCTTTGCACTTTGCACTGCCTTCTAATAAGGAGGTACTATTCATACAGCTTCAGAGTGTTCCAGTAATTACAGAAAGCAGAGATAAAGCAGAAGAGGGAAGAACACATCTTGGCAGGGGTAAATAAAAATCTGTTTATAGCCAAAGGTTTGGAAGTTCTCCATATCTGCCCATTTCACAGAAGTGGTATTTGCTTACTTTAAACAGATAAAAATAAATTAACATCTGATACTCAGTTTAAAATGCATTGCCAGTAAAATGAGGACAAGTACTTCATTCATCTTTAATGCTTTCAGGAGCTGCACCATCAGTTAAATATTTACAACTTCAAAAAGCATATGTAAATAATGACTGCTTCTGTTGCTGGTTTAGTCTCAGATGCCTAATTGCTGATGTGATTTGCATCCTGACTCCCATCATATACTCTCATAGCTTTGTAAAAGCCTGACCTTTTACTGTGACAAATAATTCTTAAGCCTTTAAACCCAAGCTCGATCTTCAAGAAATTGTAAGCCCAAGAAAAACTCCGTATTTACTCTGAAACTATTCAACATGACAATTTTACCCATTCACAGGCACTGGTGAGGTTTTTGCATAATGTTGCTAATGTATTTCACGTATTTGAAGTGGTTTTTTTTCTTTTACAAAATGGTATTTGTACATAGAATTCAAGTAAGTGATACCAACACACCAATGTTTTAATTGTTGGTAGTTCACGTCACTTTAAGCTGTTCCTGACAACATAATAATGTTCCTATAAGTTAAGTCTATCCTAGATATCACTTGCAAAACAAACATTTTCATACTCTTTATTAGAACATTAACTGTATTCAGGGGATCAGCTTCCCTCAAGAGATTTTTCACGTGCTCTTCACTACTCATTAATCTAAAAACCAGCACAAAACAACCCATGATGTAGGTGTTAAAATTACACAGCATTTATTTTCTCCTGTTATGAGAAGCTGAGCTTACCTGCTCCACTGGATTATATATATTAGAAAATAGAGAAAAGCCTTGGCACATCAGGTAGGCAGCATTTCTCAGCTTTCCACCTAATGCGAACAGCTTGCAGACTTAAATACATATTGCAAAGCAGTTGATCTGAACTTCAGTTGTACGGATCAGAAGCTACCAAGTTATGCAATCTACCAGGTTACAGTTACTGGTAAAAAATAGAATACTTGCCTATCCTCCCAGCAGTAAAAGATCTATCCTGCCACAAAGCCTAGAAAGAGACTCAAAAGACAAGTACTCTTTCCCTGTTAAAAATATTCTGTTGTCCCCTAGAGCCATAGCAAAGATCAGCTAATTTGTATTTCTCTCCCTTTCTCTGGCCACAGCTATTTGCTGCGATTCTTACACAACTCAATTTCCTTCCACCTTCATATATGTACTCCTTCCAATCTGCTTACTAGCTCCTGCTTACTAAGCAATACATATACTTCGGTTTTAAGTCATCACAATAGACCTTCTCAGGCCCTGGAATTCTAACAAGAGAATCGTTTGTCTAATATTGTCAACTGAGGCATCAAAGCAACTTTACAAGCTCAAGTTAAAGCAAATTTCAGAAGTCATTAGCTCAAAATTACTATTCTAAAAATAAATATAAGAAACTTCGAAAAATATTGTCTTACTGGTAGGGAAAACACAGGAATATTCCACATGTCCCATTGGGAGTATCCTAATAAACAATAAACTAAGAAGCATTCTGAGAAAAATTTTATAGGTAGAGTTTCACGTAAATAAAAAAAAAACCCACAAAACCAAAAAGAAGCACAAACCTTAGCAACAATAAGAAATAATAGAAGTTTGGGATACATGTAAGTCATGAGGTTTTGTGATCCGTCTCTTCCACTTCGGTGGAAGGCATTTGAATTATATATTTGAATAAGCATTTATAAATTTATCTGAAATCTGTAACTCTCTCTTTTTGATCCACTTCAATTTTCTTGTCATTAGGCAGCATTTGACTTTCCCTTTTGGATACATCATTCATCTATGAAAAATATGCTGTCATTACTGATACTGTATTTCTAATTCGTATTAGGCTACACTCAATTTCAGGAGCTACTCAGTGTTTCAGCAGCTGATTATTTCTCCCTTTGTAATTTTAAAGGTAATTAGATGCAATATTTAGACTTGTAGCATTTTAATCTGAAAAAGTGCTGTTATAAAAGTATTTATTATTTGCTATGACCAATCATCACATTGAGAGAGTAGGTTGAAATGACAAAAGGAATCTTCTCTGCAACCTGTCAGTTACATCACATGCATTTGTGCATTATACATAAATTCTAAATTTAACCCAAAATATTATTGTGCAGAGATTCTTTTTGCCAAAGTAAAATAAAAGCTTTAATCATAATCATTACTCTAAAGAATTCTAGGCAAACAATTCCTGCTGATTTTAATTGAAATTAGACAACTAGCTTGTCAGGGGGCATTTGAAACACTGAATAAGTTTCTAAGCAGCAATGTACTAAAATATTTCTTAATACTTTTTCCAAAAGGGTGCTTAATCATGTTGTAGGTACAGATAAGTGGGATACAGTAACAGCCCCAGTCTAGTCACTGCAGGTTTTTCTCAGAAAAGTTAATACTGTCATTATGTTTTTCTATTTTATCAGCAAATACGTGTTTAGCATGACATTTATAAATAATTTCTACTAATGCAATATTCTAAGTTTATAAAAGTAGTCTGTTAACATTTTTAAACAGCTTTCTGTTTGAAAATATCATAAGAATTGCAACACAGACTCATTGCTAAGTGTTCCTTATGCTGTTACTCTCTTATTTCTCTTTCTATCAGAAATAGCGTAGCCAGCAGGGCCAGGGCAGTGATCATCCCCCTGTACTCAGCACTGGTGAGGCTGCACCTTGAATCCTGTGTTTAATTCTGCGCCCCCCACTACACGACAGTCATTGAGGTGCTGGAGCGGGTCCAGAAAAGGGCAATGCAGCTGGTGAAGGGTCTGGAGCACAAGTCTGATGAGGAACGGCTGAGAGAACTGGGGTTGTTTAGTCTGGAAAGAAGGAAGCTCAGGGAAGACCTCATCATTCTCTTACAACTACCTGAAAGGAGGTTGTAGTGAGGTGGGTGTTGTTCTCTTCTCCCAAGTAACAAGCTGTAAGTCAAAAGGAAATCACCTCAAGTTATGCCAGGGAGGTTTAGACTGGATATTAGGGAAGATTTCTTCACTGAAAGGACTGTCAAGGACTGGAACAGGCTGCCCAGGGAAGTGGTGGAGTCACCATCCATGGAGGTATCTGAAAAAAGACGTGTAAATGTGGTGCTTAGGGACATGGTTTAGTGGTGGAGGTGGGTTAATGGTTGGAACTGATGATCTTAAAGGTCTTTTCCAACCTAAACAATTCTATGATTCTTTAAATTGTCTTTCTATATAAGTAGTAAGTGAACTTTCTCAGAGAAGTAGAACCAGAGAGATGCCAATTTACACAAGACCTACCAGTAAGGTAGCCAGTAAGTTGTCTTCTCAGCTGTGCAGCCCAAAAGGTCTTTTCTCCTCCCTACTCATCAGCAAGAAAAGAAAAAAAAATACTGGGAAGCTTTATGTGAAAGCATCAACACACCAGCATAATCACATGAGTAGGATTTACCTACTGCTGGATCCCTGGTATACTAATGCATTTCATTTTGTACCAGATATGGTTCCTTTGCATATTCTACTTCCAAATGTCCCATGGAGTCACATTTGAGAAGATTCGCACTAATATCTGGAGCTTAAAAATACTACTGCAGCTGAACCCAAGCTAGAAAGTTACTGGATTTCTTTAAATTTAGTCAACAATATTCACAAAATAAAATTCTTTATTTAACACCACATCAATTTATTGAAATCCAAGGAGACCTTTCCTTCCAGCTAGTCCCAATTTTTTTTTTTTGCTCAAAGTTCCAGTTTTCCATAGTAATGGATGATGCAAAACATCCAAAGGTAGGTTTGACCTCAAACACCACTTTGGAGATCAAGTAACTGCTGTGTTGGTTAGTAAAGGGCACCTCACATCCCTAGTAAGGAACAGTACCAATTTCTCCAACGTGTGAATGGCTAACCAAAATTTAAGCATCTTCCTTCTTGCCAACTGGAAGGTCTGCTAGCCTAGGAAAATACTGCTGGCCTATTGATTGTATTTTGTGAAGGGACACCAATACTTAACGCGATGAAACTATTACCTGCATTAAGAAAATACCTCTTTCATCTTTGATGCTAGCATAGATAAGAACTGCTGACTTCTAATGAGGAGATTCCTTTGGACTCACCAAAAGGGAACAACAACAATAAAAGACAGATGTGAACTCCTGTAAGGCCAGCAGTGGACTGGCAACTATCCTTAAAAAGGGAATGGATTTTTTTTTTTCAGATCACAAAAAGGACAATTAAAGAAAACACAAACATTACAAGAAGTGGACTTCTGAGATTTCCTTTAACAGAGATTTACAAGTCAGAACCAAATTTAAATGTACCTAGCAAGAAACAGCCTCTGTGTCACTGCAGTAATCAAGGTAACCCTTCAGGCTGAACACTTACCTCTTCTGACACCACCAATGTATATTCTTAATATTTAAATTTAAAATGAAAATCTAGAAGTATTTCAGAAAACAACAGAAACTGGTAAGAAAATCTGGGGAAAAGAACCCTACCATACTTGTGACTGAAGAAGGCTCAAAGATAACGTATTACTTCTTCCTGAGCTAGCACAGAAAAGAGTACAAAACTGCACCGAACAGATGCAAAGACCTTAGAATTCTAGTCCTTAATACACTACACCACCTTCAGCAGCAGCAAAGGATAACCACTGTCACTCCAGAAACTCTTCTTACAAATTGTGTTTATTGAACACACATCGCTGCTACAAAAAAAACCCTCAAACAACAAAACCAAAACAATTGCTATTATAATCAGATCAGGTGGAAATTCAGAAATAAAAATAAAAATCTGTAAAACCTCTCTGGACAAAGGCTTAAGAACACTTCTCTTTTCTAGAGTAAGCAGAACATAGGGACTCCAAACTTGAATAAAGTCCACCAAATTTGCAAGAGGAGGAAACCAACCACAAAGCAAAACTTCCAAAGCCTTACAAGAGGCAGGAAACCACCCTGAGAGAATACTGGCAAGATCTGAGGACAAAGCATTAATTTGCATAACAAATACAAACCATCTGAATAACAAGGATGCATCACAAGCTTTGAATTAAGCAGTAACTCATTAAAGTCGTTCTAAGAGTAATTTGTACACAGTGGCTATGCGGTAATCCAAGAAACACTGAAATGTTATGTCAGTAAGCAGCAGCAAACTGTTTTGTTTGTACTTTGAATGGACACTTGGGTAGTTTAAGTGTTCACGTATCCGAACCAGAAGCAGTACTACAGAATATCAAAGGGGAAAAAAAAATGAATCCTAAATTTAGGAGTTACAAAGCTCAAGAGTTGCTTTCAGAACTCAATACACATCTATGCACTTCATTTATGCACACAATACATTCACAAGCGTTTTCTGCCAGGAAGCAACACAGGACTGCTGCTTTGTTCATTTGCATACTAATGCCTAGCATGGTTTACGCTGACAGCTGTGTTATGTCTACATTACTGGCCATTCAATTCAGCAAATTGGAAGGCTTACTACCCCTAGAAAGGTCTTTAGAGTTTGCTGTGTTGGCAAACACAAATATGTCCCCATCAGAGACAGTGATGGACTTCTAATAATGTGTCTGAGAAAAAATTCCAAACACTACTCAACTGTACTTATACTCCAGGGGAGAAGGGACTACCTCCTCCGCTTTCTGACACTTGGGGATGAGGGAAAAGTGCTCGCAAGATTATCTGTATTTCTCACAAAAGCCCTCACAAAGATTTTTCTTCATTTGTGACATTTCAGGAAAAAAGAAAAAAAAAGACAAAAAAAAAGACATCCAATTACCACTAACTTACAGGACAAAACAATATTTATTCTGAAGTAGTATTTTACACTTTACCCTAATTACTGGGCAAGCTACTTATAAAAAGTTCATTAAAGGGGAAGTTTAAATTAAAAAAAAAAATAAAAAAAACCAAAACTGTGTTCAAAACAACAAATAAGAAACTTCAACACACTAAGGACTAAATAAGACATGTCTGAAAGAGACAAAGTGCAACACATGCAATATTTTTCTTCTGCTTTTAAATTAACTCAAACTTAGCATAACCTCCTTTTGGTGATGTAGTAATGCAGACTGAGTCACTTGTCATGGTATGGAGGAGCAGAAAGCAATAACAGCAGCAAAGGCAGGCCTTGCAGTCTATCTGCTTAAAATTCACACCCTTTCACCTTGTGTGTGTGTAGAAGAAGTAAGTGGAACAGAAAATCACTTCCACCTGGACCACTGCTTCTCTTTATCTGTTAAAGGCACATATATCACTCCCATCAGAGGCTTCATTTTGACACTGCCATCTTCTAGTTTGTCATACTGTTCGAGCATCTGGTTTCCCCCTGCAGGACCAACTGGTAATATCAATCTTCCGCCAGGTTTTAACTGATCTATAAGCTAGAACACAACACAGAAATTAGGATGTAACCAGCCACTTCAGAATTCAGAGAATTCTGAATTCAGAGAAGCTGAATTCAAAGTTTGTTACATTAGGTTAACAGCTTTCCGCGATTCAGCTATCTACTATTACACAGTGTATAACTACTTCAATTAGGAAAAATAAAAACATGCACTAGAAATAAGAGTATCACAACTACATAATACAACAACTGGTATTACAGAAACATTCACAATAATTTCATGTAATTACAAAAGAAGGTAAAATAGTGATTGGACTAACTGGGTTAGTTGCAGTTTTAGTTTCTATGTAAGAGGGGAAAAAATACGTAAATCCTGAATTATTTTTACAATAGATTCAATTGTTTTAAACTGCTAGTTTGAACTGTTTGATATTTATAGTGCATCAGTACAGGCCCACTGTCCAACATTTCTGGGGTAACTGAACCCCAACTTGATCCTTGAGCCCTCAGCATAAGATTTGAGATTTATGACTTGTTTTTAAATTTATCTTCCTGGAATAATTTTAAGTTCTTTACAATGCACTCACTACTCAACAGCTCCTCTTTCATTCTGTGAATGGAACAGATTTTATGAAACTAGTCTAATATATATGAGTAAGATAAGTGACAAGTAAGACAGTATGTGAGAAAAATGCTCGGATTGGTTTTGTTTTCATCATCACATGAGGCAGCTGATCACAGTGGCCTCAAGGAAAATACAATACTTCCCAGACACCAGGGGGAAAAAAAAAATTCTTTGCCCTTTTACTTTCAAAACCTGTAATTAAGAACTGTTTCATTCACTACTAAGCTTTACATTACCTTTTTAATTGTCACCTGTCGACACTTTGCTGGGAACACCACACCTCCCACATACCCCAAAATAAGAAAACCAAACCAACAGCCAATGTCTGGAACTGTCTAGCCTGTCTAAAGCACCTCAAACCTCCAGTTGATCACTATCCCTTTAAAATTCAGATTTTAAAAAAACTTTACTGCTGTCTAGTATATTATAATCATGGTATATATTCCCATTCACCTGGCAAAAGGAAGAGGGGAGAAAAAGTCTGCAGGAATGGACGTCAAGTATGCACACTCTAAAGTCCCTAGTTACTCTCTGGTTTCTTTAGTAAGAACTGGCCTGTACCCACTCAGAAAGCTATGAATGTACGGCATCATCTGTATTTCCAGCTGAGCATGTTACTTTTCCAATAGGCTCAATACCTTGGAATCCAGGAAACAAATACTTAAATTTTGTAATTCAGTGTTTGATAAAACATAATTATTTTTTAAATAAAATGCTCCAGTTTGTTGTTGTAATAGAGGGTTATGCACAAGTAATTAAAAATATCTTTATTTAGAGGAGTTATTAGAACATACAGCTTTTGCAAACCAACAGGAAGCCTAACTGTAACAGAAACACACCCCCCCCAACATACAGTAATACCACACTGCCCACTGACACTCCCAGCAGTGTAAGTCTACCAACTGTTTTACATACATACACATGTAAAATATTCTTTACAGCTAAGAGATTACTGAATCACACACATAAAACATAAAAAGCTTACTGCTTGGGGCACAACTGGTGCTGCAGCTCCTACATGAATCGCATCATAGGGAGCTTCTTCTGCATATCCCATTCTTCCATCTCCCACTGCAAGAAAACACACTTTTTTAACATTTTCAAAAGGAGTGGAGAAAACAGCTGACCTCCCATATCTACAGGTAGATAAAAATATATGCTCAGATTTCAACTAAAATTCTGCTGAGCAGTAATATCAAGAAGTCAGTTTAAAAACATTAACACAATTGCAAAATAGATGCAACAAAACACTCTCATACATACATACATACACACACACTTATAAAAGATATAAAGTACTATGGAAATACCTGAACTTAGAAAGCATGGATTTATAACAAAAGTTCTTGGAAATATGTGGTCTGCCCAGAAAAGATACTTAAGCATTTATATGCCCTATCATTCCAATACAAGTGACTTTTCCGCTCATTTACCCTCTTGGAACATGTGCTTTGCTTTGCCTCGCCTTCACACACAACATTCTTAAATACAAGTCAAATAATAGATCTAAAGCATTAAGTCTCAGCAGCACACATCAGACTCCAAAGTTGAGAAAAAGAAAAAGCAAGTATTCACATGGGCCATACACCTGTAACTGCACTACCAGTTAGAATGGAAATCTACACCTACATTCATAAACGAATGCAGTACCACACTAATTGCCATGCATCCCCTTTTGTCAGCAGATGGGTCTCACTACCCTTCCTGGACAAACAGGGATAGGCACAGCAGACCTCATCAGACAACCATCAGGCCAAGTTCCAGGTGGCTGCTTGGAAGTTATTGGGAGTAATTAAGTTATTCAGAGGGCTACCAAGGCTGCTTAAAGAAGCTCCCTATTACAGATGTCTCATACCATCACAGTTATGCAGGATGAAAGGGGAACAGACTGGGGTTTCTAAGCCACTGAAATGTAGCAAGCTAAACTAGACCCCGAGTGAAGCCTTGAAAGATGAGAATGTGAATGTGACATCCACAGTATTTACAGGAAACCAACAGGAAATTCAGAGCATGTTAGGCAAGCTCTCTCTGGAGTTATTTAGGAACAAAAGGAGTGAGGCTAAACCATTCATAAATTCATACTCAGTGAGTGCTGAAGTCCCAGTAATCAGTTAAGAAGAAAAAGCAAGGAGGCTAATGAACACAGTCCTCTTGCTCAGTACAAGTAGTTGTTTGGGGTTTCCTGTCTTCAGACTGAGCCTTGACTTTCATGCAGGCACTATAATCAGAGCTTAACTAAAAGGTTGAAAGAGTCAACAGAAGTTATAAGTCCCTGCCAGAGGCCAAAAATTAACCAACTTCTTGCCTCCCAACAACTCAGAAGGCAGTAAAAACATAAGGCGGCTGTATCAGGTTTAATTTTGACCTCAGTGCTGGAGGGGGCCACCCAGACAGCAACAGCACCCTTAAGTACTCAAGAGCGTGCAGGAAGATCTGGACAGCTCCTTGAAACAATCAGAATTGAGAAGTTTGCCATCTTTCATATTAGGTCCTGAAACAAGACCCTTCACGGACCTCCTATACCCAAAGCTTAAGGATACAGCACATTTTCTCAGTAACTGAGAAGCCCCTTAAAACTCAGTGATTTATTTCCTCACATCATCACTTGTGACCAGCACTAGTTCTGACCAAGGGCCACAGGCAGAAGCTGCCAAGCAAGAACTACCAATGTTTCAGGATAACTCATGCCTATCAAGCACCAGTTCCACTAAGTCAGCTTTTATTACTGTTGACAGTAATGAAAGTTCCAGTATTTCCAGGGCTTCATCTCTGACTCTGCCGAAATGGATTCAACTGCAGCAACCACCCCAATGCAGTCAAGTATATCATTTATATTTGCTTATATCTTAGTGGCACTGTCGTCCTGGTTTTCATCTGGGACAGAGTTAATTTACTTTCTAGTAGCTGGTGCAGTGCTGTGTTTTGGCTTTAGTCCGAGAACAATGCTGATAACACACCAATGGTTTAGTTGTTGCTGAGTAGTCCTGAGGGAAGGATTGCTCTGCCAGTGAGGAGGGGCACAAGAAGCCAGGATGGAGCAGAAACAGGACACCTGACCCAAACTAGCCAAAGGGGTATTCCAAAGAGTTGGTGAGCAAGCAGCTGCATGGTACTTAGTTGCCAGGTGGGTTTAAACCAGGACAATTGTGTACCTCCACTAAAGAGGAAGTAGTGATTCGTTACTGTATCAACTGCTATTCCATCAGAGAAGGCAATGGGAAAAGACTTCTTTAGCTCAGACGTACAGATACTGCTTTGAATTCTGTTAGTTACACGAGGAGACAGACCCTCCCTCCCAAGCTGCAGCAATAGGCATTAGAAGCAGCAATCTCCAGTATGAATCTGCTGGCAAAAGCAAAGATTGCTAAATTGTGAAAGGAACTGCTGAACTGAAAAAGAACACTTGTACCCTGAGACTTAAGCACACCTTGTGTGCTGCCCAAAAAAGTCTCAAAGACACTTGTGCACATCTTGTCACTTCACTGACAGTGGTAATAAAGACCCAAAACATTTAAACCCTTTACTCTAAGAATCATTAGTCCAAACCAAAGCTACCATCTTCAGCATACACACCACCAACAAATTCATGCTTCTTTGCATGCACCATACACAGCACGGCTCTTCCATGACGAAAATTCTCCTGACTACAGTAGTCAGGTATATATCCACTCACAACGGGAACACATTTTTAGATATCCAGAAGATTAAAAAGAAAAAAAAAAAAAAGTTAAGTTGGCATTTATATATTCAATGTGATACAAATTATTATATTATTCAATGTCCAATGGGAAACAGCAGCCCAAATTTTGAGCTTGTGCTTGCATGCTAAGTAACATCCCCTGTCCTACTTAGATCTCTAGTTCTATGCAGCCTGTTAATGAAGTAATCACAGTGGTGGGTAGTGGGTGGTGATGAGAGGGGGAAGAAGTGTCAGGACTTTCTGACATAAAAGGGTTTTGTAGCTTGTTTCTGAATCTAGACCTGATCTTCTGATAATGGTACTCAAGCCTTCAGTGTCTCTATGCGGACTTATTTCACATGGAGTTTCATCATCAGCACAGAAACAGAAGAAAACTACTTCACTGTGGTTAGAATACTCTCATCCCCTCTGGCTATGTCTGCATCAGCAAATAGTGCAGTACAATAGAAGCAGATCTGTCCAGCAAAACAGTTTTTGCTGAGAACCTGATGTCCATGCAACATTGGCATTTCAGAACGACTGACTGGTCTAGTTCTAGTCTTACTGGCTTCATATCCATTAACGAATCAAACATATTCAGTTTCTTCTCAGAGCACATAATCCAAGCTAGTTTCATCCAAAAGAAATCAGAGTCTGTGCTCTCCAGGAGCACTCGCATGGAAGTCTAACTGTGGTAAGTGAAAGCAGTCAAGAGATTCACGTCAAAGGCACCCTCCTCATTTTAAGAAAAAACAAAAACAAACCACACACCAAAGCCAGAAAAATACCCTGCAGACTAATATAGACATACCCTAAAGTATACCTATTCCAAAGTTCTCAGTGTAGTTCTATTACTGAGGCACCCCAAAATAATGTTAACACTTCTGAATAAATGCAGTTACGGCATATCTGAAGCGTGAAAAAGCAATGGAGAGTGCTTGAAGCATACTTGTGGAAAGCCAGCAACTGACATACCTCCCACCACCAATTAACCCTGGGTTTTCAGGGTTTTTTTCTGTGTGTGTGTTGGGAAGGGAGGTGTTGTTTTGTTTTACAGAACAGCACTATCTGGATTCTAGTTCCACATCAAACTGCTCCCAGGAATTCAGCACAGCTGAAGTATTCTTCCTTTCCACCTAACTCACAGAAGTGCTTCTTGTCCATCTGTACTTTTTAAAAATGTACCTCATAACAACACTGTTCAGAAGTCTCTCAGTCATCCTGCTACAGAGTCAAACACAATGATGATGCTTACTTAGAATTCTAGACTCTCAAGAGCAGCAGGGTTTGTTGTACGTATAAACAGAAGCATAAGTCCGAATTTCTCCTGTACAGCAATAATGAAAATGATCCCCATTTCCCCTCACCAGCAGCAACAGACTCAGGATAACTTCTTTTCCAAGAAAGTTTAGGGCATAAAGTGTTCTTAGCGAGGGGCATTGCATTTTTTACACGTGTACAAGAACATGTGTTTATTAGCTTATTTAAAATTTTAAAAAAAAAAAAAAAAAATCTTATTTGGAAAAGTCCCTCATTTACAAAAACATTACCAAGAATCAGAATGGTAATTAAGCCAAACACCACATAATAATTATTTTTCCAAGCACTCTTGTAAGAAACCTCAAAAATACTCCAGATCTTCAACTTCTTTTTTAAAATGTAAAGAATAGAATGACAGTGAAGGGAATGCTTTCCTCCTGCCAGCTTTGTGCATTTCTTTTTTCTAAAAAGTAACTAAAAAGCGCATCTTTTTGTCAAAAGAAGTATCATTTAAAACAATTCACTATATAATTTTAGAGTTACTGAGAGGAAATAATGTTAATTGAATTACAGTAGTTTGACATCAGTTAAGCACTTCCCTAACACGCAAATACCGTTAATCTTAAAAACAAGTGAAAAACTTCAGTGATGCATACTGCCAATCTGGTACTTTTTCCACTCTGTGTGCAGCCGTCTCAATTACTCTATCAGAAGTACACAGGTTTTGTTAAAACAGCCAAATTTAGATGACAGTACATTTATTCAAGCAAAGTTGTGAACTCAAACCCAGTTTTAAATAGCAAATTTCACATGACAGACCTTCCGCAGGTGAAGTGTTTTCCCTGGAAAGCACTTCCCTGGTAAGCTTCTCTAGTAGTATGATTACATATTCTTTAAGATTACCAGAAGTCATATTCTCAAAACTGTGTGAAGATTATATTTTTCAAAGGCCTAAAGATGATTTAGGTTTTAAAATTTTCATTTGGCTCTTCTTTCTTTGGCTTAACTTCCTCAATTAAAATTTTTAATCGCATCCAATTCCAGTCATTTTCAACCAGCTGCTAGAAAGAATATCAGTTTAATTAGTAAGTATATCAGTCTGATGCTCACCAATCAGTTTCACTCTTCCTGAAGACAGCAATGTGGGATCATCTTTTTTGACATTATTTATTGAGTCATCTACTAGTTCTTTGATATGATCAATTCCTACAACTTGTCCTTTGGGACCCACCTGGAATAAAAATATAGAGTTGAATAATTTCTGCTAGATTTATTTCTAGAATGAGTATTTCTATCACCTGAGCCCATTTCTCTAAAATAAAAACAAAACCAGTAAAGCGGTAAGTGTATTTTCCCGATGTTATTAAAAGTACTGCTTGGAATGACACACCCTGAATACTAGAAGCAACTGGTAGTTAGAATTTACCAGTACAGTCTTATAAATGCTTGTTATAGTAATTTTTTTGAGACATAATTCAGTTAAGTTATATTATTAGTGGAGATCTCTTCTTAATTTGTAGAAGTCAAATTTGATCATGAGGGTTTGCACTACCTGCAACAGAAAGTAACAGCTTCAAGGACAAAGACTAGAAGTAATCTTTTCATGTTCAATAAACTTACTTAAAGATTAAGGTTTTCATAGAGAAGACCTTGCTTCAAGGAAAATATAAAGTCATGCATATTTTTCTAAGTTATCTCAAGAGTCCTATTCTTTCAGAAGCAATGCACTAATTCACGGTCAGGGACGAACTACCTTCCACCTATCCTTGCATTCACTATTCTACTTTGAAATTTACAGCTCTCTTCCACAGGAAGAGTGGAACTTTTGAGAGCTCATAACTCACAGGTCATGAAAGATCTGTGTAGTCTGAGGGGCAAAAAAGGTCTACTAACAAAACTTCTCCATTACAGGTATTTCTTCTGGAATTGGGTCTTCATTCTAGAAAAAAATTCCAATTTGGGGGAGAGGAAAAAAATAATCCAAATCTTAAAATCTGACCATTTTTAACAGGATCCAGCTCAAATAACATAATGGCAGAGTATGTCCTAGCAGCCCATGTTGTCATACAACTTTGGTCACATCTGAACCCGTTGGTTACATTTCTGTATCTTACATTTTGTATGTTGCCAAGACATGGAAAATTAATAACTGGTTATCAACATCATGGAGATATTTCTGTTTCATTTTGAACAAGTGCTATGTTAAAAAGAAAAAAAAAAAAAAGAAAAGAAAAGAAAAGAAAAAAGAACAGTGTTAGGTCTTCTTTTTCAAGTAGAAGCGCACCAGCCCAGCCTTTGAAACAGAGTAAGACACATGGCAAGTTTTCACCATGACAACCACAGGCTGCTATCTGGAGGAATGCCTGGCAGTCAGCTGTACCAGAAGCTGGCAAAAGTTCCAGTGTAGTCCAACAAAAGGTAACGTCACAGAAATTCAAATTCAGCAAGATGGTGGTAGCATTAGAACCTCCTGCTGCATGTCACAGTCCAGTAAGATATTTCAGAGTCCTCAATCAGTTACCTCTGGCTATTTCCTGAAACCTTGAAGTGTGTGCAATCGAAACAATAGCAAAATGGCACAGGTTTGGGGATCTCCGTGGTCTGTTTACATTAAAAATATACCCCACTTTTTATAATTCCAGTACTTACACGATGAAAATTACAATTACTTCAATTTGCCAGCAACCTTTAAAAGCAAATAAAATTTTTATGGTATGCAGTTAAGTTTATCACAGCAGTTTAACATCAAAACCCAAACAAAAAAAAAATCTTAAAGATGCTTTACTAGCCTAAGTAAACATAAAGCTTTACCAAAAGTATCACCAATGAGATTATTATTTGGGAGTAAAGCTGTCATGACATCAATGTGCACTTGTACTTGTGCTACAAATGCAAGCTTTTCATTGACATCTCAAGTAAACCAAGAAGCAACATCCACATGATCCAGTAAACACACACCCAATTGAATTTTGATAGAAAAACACTTTACCATCATTCCCCAAAATATACATCTTTCAAACTTTTGTTACAGTTAGAAAGAACTCTACAGAGAAAGTCAGAGCAGTACATCTTGTCATATCTACATTCATTAAAGTGGATGAAGCAAGATCCATATTGCACAGTACTGCTACTAAACAGAACAAAGGCATTTATCCAGTTTCACAAAACACATGCTCATAAGGCTTCCCACAGCATACCACCAAGGAGAACTGAGAAGAGGAACGTGACATTCGTATGGCAATAAAAGGATAATGTGATTAACGTCAGCAAAACTGGAAGGCAATTTCCTTTTTATGGTAATTCTGACTTCTTGCCACATGTCTTCAGCTTTTCTTATGTAGCTGTTTTAAAAGAAGAAAGTGCACACCACAACTTATCACGTCTTATCAAAAATGGCTAGTCCTCTATGTGAAACTTTAGTGAGAAATACACCTAACTGTGACAAAAAGTTTTAACACTTGTAGGATTGGAGTTCCCATGCATACTACCGGCACTTGATTATTGACTACAAAGTTAGAAGAAAAATACTAGGCATAAAGTTGAATAAGTGACATTTAAGATTTCCTCTAACTGCAGCTTGGTTAACTTATTTCAACAGATCTTTTCTTTTTTTGCTTTAATCATTTTTTTTTAGATTTTGCAGCTAGCACTTAAAAAACCTAAATACTTTTACTAGTGCATTGCCCAGTCCTACACATTCTTTACACAAGAAACCAGAAGTGATTGCAGACTCAACAGACCAGTTGCTAGAAAACAGAAAACTAAGTAGAAAAAAATCACACATGAGAATTTATCATCTGCATCACCATATTCCAAATTAACTTATCAGAAAGACAAAAAGAAAAAAAAAACCATAGTTGGCAGTTTAATAAAGGCATCTGCTAGTTATAAAGCAATGACAGGGGCCTGGAATAGAGAAGGAAGAACTGATTATATTCTACTACTTAAATTAGTCTAACAGCACTGTAGTTACAGCCATCACAATTTTTTTCATCTTTTTTTCCTGATGCAACATAGGGTGGAACCACAGAGAATTCCTTACATACAGGTTGAACAACCCAGAGATTAAGTCTCTTGGAGAAGATGCTAAGAAAAAAAAAATAAAAATTTAATATCTAACTTAGAAAAGATTAAATGGAGACTTATAGTGATGCTCACACAATATAGAAATGAGAAAAAAAAATTAAATTCAAAGGCAATTTATACACATACAATGTACTTTCCTGTAGAAATAGGATTCATTTAGATCTCACTAAGCTCTCATCATAGCAGGAAGACATGACAGTTGATCACAATGAGAACAGTCATAGCCACACAAGATAACATAAAAAATGAGCTGGACAAGACAAACATCTCCTTCCTTCAAGCTATAAATGTAAGAAAGAAATAAAGCCTTCCCCTCTAGGCAGTTTCCTCACCATCACATGATTAACTGGACCCTTTAACTCAACCATCTAGTATCAGCTAGGGTAAGAAATGGGTACTAATCACAGCCAGAAGAGTAAATTATTTTCTGTATAATATGCATCAGTCCACTGTACAAAGGATGATGCTATTTCTCCTCCCCTTCAATTCAGAGTTACGCTGCAGTTCAAGCAGTTCTGATGGTTCAGTGATTAAGTATCTCACCATTCGTGAAAAGCATGCTGTAAGGATTCCACTTCCAGATCCTACATCAAGTGCTTTGGCTCCTTCATGTAACTGATCAGACAGAAGTTCAAGAGCATATGCATGCTAAGAGAAGAAGAAAGAGACAGAAAATGTCAAAATATTTTAAGTATCTATTTTACCCAATATATGTTCATTTCTTCAGTGATTTTGGCCAATGCACTGAGGATTCATGCAAGATATTTCAGAATTATTTGCTACTACAAAAAAAAGGAGGGGGGGGAGGAGGAGGGTGGCGGGAGTTAGCTATATGATATAATCATTATTATTTCATTGACTTCAAATTGTGTGTGTATATGTATTAAAACTACCTCTTGTCCTACCTACACACTTGCTGAATCAAAGAGTCAGAAAAAGACAACTTAATTCATCATACCCAAAAAGCAAGTAATTAGAACATTTATTGTTAGAACATTTATTGTCAACATTTGCTTAGAGGATACGTTTCCTTTTTGCTCTAACACTTTATATACTACCGGTGCTAAGCAAAGGATAATTCAAAGGCAATAACTTAGATGAATTAAAATTTTGAAAACATAATTAAAGCTTATTTTATCCCTTAGCCACACGACCTTCTTTCTCTGTCTTTTCTTGAATAAAATCATTAACATTTCTATAATAAATTCCTGATTTTTTTTATATTGGTAACTAAGTAAATTCTCACATAACTAGGTAGCTTTTGTCAAGAGAAGTAGACTTTTACTTTGTTTTGCCACTTTCCAAACATTACAAGGACAAAATGCATACCATAGAATCATAGAATGGTTTGGGTTGGAAGAGGCCTTGAAGCTCATCTAGTTCCAACCCCCCTGCCATTTTTTTTTCCGTCTAAAGAATTAAAAGCATTACTGCAATATCAGATCGCAGAAATCACTGTTATCCACTCTGAAATCTTATATTTTTATAAATTACAGAGTAATTTAGGTTGGAAAGGATCTCTGGAAATCCCGTGGTCCAAACCTCTTTCAACATATGGCCAATTTATTTTGGGGTGCTTTGAGCCCTGTCCAGTCAGCTTCTTTGTATAACACAGAACAGTTTTCACAATCTGTGAAACCTGTTCCAGCGCTTAACTACCCTCAACGGGGCTTGTTTTTCACCCTAGAAACTTCAGATCAGAACTTCCCATGTTTTGTTTTTTTTTGTCCACTACCCCTCATCACTGTGCATCTCCAGGGAAAGTCTGGCTCAATCTTCTCTGTGCCTTCCCACTAGGCAGTCCACAACAGCATCATTGCAATCAATTGTTCATTAAATTTGGTAGGATAAATATTTTATTTCTGAAGCATTTTGATATTTATAAAATCACCTATACTAATCAGGTAAGTTTAAAGCTTACCATATGTGGAGCACTGATTGTTGCTTGGAAACCTGTAAAACAAGAGAATGGAAGAACATGCTGATCACTGTTCAGACTGCAACGCAATCTTTACTACCTTGACTATAAAATGCAATGCTTTAACTGTCACCCTCATTCGGGGCACTACATACACACACCCCCCAACAGTTACACTGGTACTCCAGAAGTGAGTTAAGGTACATTATCTCAAAGCTATGCCATGCCAACTCTGGACAGAAAAAACCAAGGGTTCTACCCTTGACCTCAGTTAGAATCTCCATTTCACCACTGTATTGCCTTAGCTTGATCAAGCATGCTGAATTCAGAAGAGTAATGTCTCCCAGAACAACGCAATGCTTTTTTTCCCCTCAGGACCTGTGTAAAAGCCTGAACTTGTCAGTTGAGTTTTATGTGGTGGGGACCATATTGTCTCCAACTTCTGGAGACAGTAACCCCATCTATCTTGCAAACAGCACACACGTGTGAGAAAACATGGAAGAACACTCACCTATATTTTTTTCTGTGAAGCAAGCGTATGAATACATACTGAAAAGCTTATATATATTAAAAGATTTTTGAATTAGCCTATACAACTATTAAAATCCTAATATAATTCCTAGTTCTCACCACCCACTATTAGGGTAGGGCCTTAAAAAAAAAAAAAAAAAAAAAAAAAAAAAAAAAAAAGGAATTTTTATATATTCACATAATTCATTCTGCTGACCTGGAAAGACGGGAAACAACAACTGTCTTATCAGCAGATCATCCCATTTAAAGCCTATTTTCATCTTAAAAATCAAATCTTACGTAAAGGTTTAAGAAACTCTGCATTGATCTCAACTGAATCATTTATGTAGAGAAAGACTGTTCCTGACATAAACTGGATATGAATGATTTTTAAGTAGTAAAAAAATTATCTGCGCCATGACAAATTGCTGTGGATTAAAAAAATACATACTTATACCTATTCATATTGACTAGAAAACATCTACTTGATGCATACAGGCATGCAAATTGTATTCCATAACAAGTTGAAATTTAGTTAAAAGGTATTGAATAAACTGATAAAAAACTACAGAAGCTTCTAGATTTAAAAACTTTTGTTCACATTCTTAACATGTATAACAAAGGCAGGCACAGTAATGCAAATTGGAACAATCTCAATCAGTTTTACAAGATGCTCTTACCTATAGACTGCGGAGAATCCATATAAGGGTTGTATTTTGCATAGTGGCAACGGTCTGTAGCCAGCATTACTTCAAATACCTTGTCTGATTTGATTATCCCATTTTCTATAATACAAATAAACACAATTGAAGGCATTGCCATTCTTCTGCAAAGCAAGAGCATGTGAAATACATGCATATATTCCTAATATTGTGAAAAATCATGCTACCTTACCCTCTCTTATACTCTAACCCTCATCATACTAGAATTTAAGCTGTGGTTCATAGATCAAACAATGCTTAGGACAGTGAAATTTGAACAAGACTTTCCCAGTGCTTACAGATGCTTTTCTGAAACAGTAGGGACCATTTTCAAAGATTTACCTATCCCCTAGAAAAAACTCAACTTCATGCACACCTTTGATATTCCTGAGAACGTAAGTCAGTAAGAATCTGATATTACTCTACAAATCAAACAAGATATACTTCATGTTTCTAAGAAGCTATATAATTATCAAAATGTATACAATTATCAAAAACGTAATTATCAAAACGTATACAAAAAGCAGGTTAGAAATGTGAAGATGCAGCATCATTGCTCAGTACTTTACTTTCAAGATCTGTTTCTCTTTTGAGTTGGCAGAAGAAAAAAAATCCTGCTGCAAAGAAACTCCTAAGAATCAGAATTCTTATGCTGGAGCAGACTGAAACCAAAGAGTTTTTATATCAAAACACTTTAAATCGTGGTTCACTTTTCGAAATAAAATGTAAATGTAGATGCATGTAAATGACAGAAGCACGGTACAAGTGCAACCATTTTTCCTTGCTATTTTATTGAACTTCTTAACATCAATAATTCTTTTTTGAAAGTTATGAAGAGACATTTATGAGTAACAAAAAACTTTACAAAACAAATGGAAAAAATTAATCACTTGCATTAAGAAGACAGTATAAACTACAAATAACTGACGTTTCAACAATGGATTGCTTCATCGAGCTACTTATTTAAACAAGGAAGATTTTATTTGGAAAATTATACTCAAAAGGAAAAGAAAAAAATATTTGAGTACTTTAAGATCTAACCCAAAAAGCATTAACAGAACAAAATCAGATTAAGGAACTTTTGTAAGATCATCCTAACTGAAGTCGTATCAATGTTTTAAAGTACTACCACTAATGCACCCATGCCAAGGCCTGGGCTACCTTCTGCAGAGGCTTCCCTGAGTGTTCACAGTGTGCTCCTAACTACCTTGAGCAATCATGGGATTTTTTTGTTTTGTTTCGTTTTTTAATATCTTATATAACATAAGCTTGAATTCAGAGAGCAAAATAACTCCCCAAATCATTTTGTTTTTTAGTCTGAAGACAAAGCATCAACTGCAATAAGAATATACTACCACATTATTAAGGAAAAATCCTTTCAAAAAAATAATTCTTTTTTAGATTTATTTCTTAATCTGATAAATCCCAGAGAAAGCATACACTCCCTTCACAGACCACACCTGTGCATTATACTGTGTACTACAGTTCCAGTTAGAGGAAACTCATTTCAGTGCAAGCTTTTTAATCTGAGACAGCAGTCATTTGCAGCAGTTTATGAGTTTCCTTACTGAGAAAATTGTACCCCATAATAAACCAAATCAATCCATTAACACTGGCACTGACAATATAAGATAGTAAGGAAAAAAAAAGTTTTCCCCGACCACTTGGAATTAGCTGTGTATCAGTTCTGTGAGCAAAGCACAGAAACAAAACCAAACAAAAATAATTACTGTCAGATTCTCATGAGGTTTCACCAAGAAATAGTAGCTCAAAAACAAACGTACTTAAAGAAAAGAAAAATAGGTAGGAGCATAAGCAAAGCTGATAACAGGCATAGAGATCACTATTCTGGCTGTCAAAAGGGAGGTCAAAAAGCAGCAGCTAGGAAACACTCAGAAAAGATCTAAAATAGCAATTTATTCCTTGAGATTGTGTATTGTGCATGTAGATGCCTACATTCTAGAAGCTACACATAGCCATCTGCTTTTTCTTTTTGTGTCTTCTGGAAACACGCAGAGTATATGAAAACCAAGCTTCCAGCTTGAAAGAGCAACTGCAGGGCCCTATTGTAAGGCTGAGAACTCCTCTAGTTTCCAGGGAACTTTCTCTGTACCACTGTGACGGCAGGCTTCTTCCAAACCTTTTCTTGCACACCACCCATAATCCACTTTCCCCCTTTTGCAAAACTCCGTGCCTGCCACCTCACCTCTCTCATCTACTCCTGTCATCTTTCTGCTTAGAGTGTCGGTAAGTAAATTCATCTCTCAGCACTTAAAAATTGTTTTCTCTATTCTATTACTTTACTCATATATTTTACTCATTCTTCCCCCAACTTGTTCTACCAGAGCTCTATGACAGAGATTGTCTGTGGATATCTGTGCAATGCAAAGCACAAAACTTTGTTTTAGTCCCATTATGTATAACTTCACCAAGTGTGATGCTTACACTGACAGGTAAATGACAAAAAAAAAAAAAAAAAACCAACCCAAACAACCTGAAAACAGTAGGCACTATTATTCTAATATTCTACAAATTCTGAGCATTTCGGCTGCTCTCATTCAGCACTCAGATTTGCTGACTGTTGGGCTATCTTTAATGAGTGTCATCTCTCCATTCCAGTAAATAAGTTAAGCAAGTAATCCATGATCAGAGTCCCCAGCAGAACCAGTGGGAGAAGCTGGATCTCATGTCTCAGCCAGGTACTTCAATTATCACATAACATTCCCTCTTCATAAAAGAGTACACGCCCCCAGCTATGAATGTGGAATTACAGGGTATCACATTATCCCCCAAAGATTAAGTCTGCTTTTCAAATTTGTTTATTATATAATGGAGACAACATCAAATTTTAGGTGGGAATTAGGAAGAGAAATCAAACCCTAAACAGTAAGTAAAGTCAATATTAACTTTGTAGTGGTTTCTTCTGTGCTGATAACAAAAAGAATTTTTCTTAGTCTCATGGTTGAATATAGAGAAATACAGCAACTGCAGGGTACTGAACTCTAGTGGAAGTCCTTTCCTTCCTGCAGCAGTCATTCCCAGGGAGACCAACTGCCAGGATCTTAATTCTGTCTGGAACAAATATCTATCAGTTTCTGAAGTCCAGAAAACAAGTATATCCCCTAAGAATCCAATAATAGCACTTTATATTGCAAAGATGACTTTCTAAGTTCATGCCATATCTAAGTGCTGAAAAAATAAAGACAATTGACAGTAAATTATTTATTAACAAAATGCCAATGCAAAGCTTTTTCTAAATCTTAAAAGGAAGCTGTATATTGCAGGAAAGTAATTCACAACCAAATGTACGTAGGTTGATTATCCTTTCCAACGATAACTCTCCTTGAGAAGACTGCTGGGTTTTTTAAGATTCCAATAATCAGTACTGCAAACAAGTCGGATACTAAATTATTAAGCGTTTACAAGCAAAGGCTAATACACTCTGCCCAGCCTGCAGAGTTCAAGAGTTACTCTGTGTAGAGGCTGTGGCAATGACAACTTGACATAATTGGAGCATGTTTTGAGAACTCACTCTGGTCTGCTTCTTTTCCACAAATAACACCATGAAAACAGGAAAAAGAGCTCACAGAGCAGGCCTTGGATTTGAAGGTGGAAATACCAGGACTGAATGTAACCTGGGAAACTGGGCAGTGGGTTGTCAGAGAGGAAAAAGAGAGCTAAGGTCTGAAAAGCCACCATGAACTTGCAACAGGTAAACAACCTACCTTTTTCTTCAGCAGCAAATACATTACTGAAGTGCTTATCTTTCAAAGAACTGCCTACAACACTGATGGTATCCTGACTGTTGATCAAACAAGTTTCCAACCAAACCATAAAATACTAGCAGTTAACATCTACACCAACATCGGCTTCCAGATCAGAACGAGGGTGTCTCATTGCCACATGATAAGATCCAGCACACAAGCTTACTATACAAACTATAAACAGCTACTCAAACACCTCCTGTTGCTGGCTTTACATAAACAACACTCATGCAGATTCCAAAACCGTTTACTGTGGGACTATTTTGGCATCCACATAGTTAGGTTTCTCCCCAGATTACATTCTCCATTACCACTGCAAAGAACTTCACTTATGAAGATGACCTTTCAGCAACAGTGGTATTTTTAAATCATACAGAGGTTTTGAAGCATGATGCAAAGCACAGAGCTCCATATTACAAAAGATGAAATCAAGTAGATTAAAATTACTCAAGTGACAAATCAGAGTTCCTAGATGTCTCCATCTGACCCACATAAAACAGCTAGCAACTTTCAACTGGAAAGTGGGCTAGAACAGAATCACATCTTGCTTTTTAAGCAAAGTGAAATTACTCGGTTTTAGGCAGCTGATCGACCTTGATGTTATTAAGGTCTTTTTGTGTGGGGAGAGAGAGGAAAAAGATGAGAAAGAAAGCAATTCAGTTAACAGAATTTTATTTAATGCGCACAGGAATATTTCACTGTAAGCCATGAAGACAAAGAAGGCACTTTAAACAAGAAGTGATGGATCAGCATCCCAAAATCCAACAAAGGACACTTGCCCCAAAACACACAAAGTTCTTTGTGCTAAAGAAACTGGAAGTAGGTGTTTGCAAACAAGTGGTTTTTTTAAACCACTGATACATATAAACCTTTTGTGCTTTGCTGATAATTTAAGAGTATGTGCCTCAAACATTCAGCTGCACATCTGTTAGCACTATGATTTGGATTCACAATAATACATTTTTCAAACAGCTAACTGGAGGGAATTAGTTGAGAGTGTGTCATTCTGAGACACAACAGAAAGACTGAGGAAAGTAAGGGTCCATCACAACTAATCTTAGGGTCCAGAGATTAAACACAAAGATCAAATCCCATGAAAATCTCAACAAGGCAGAAATTAAAAATAAAATAAAAATTTAAAAATAGCATCTAAATGCTACTCTAAACATGCAGAGGTAAAACTACATGGGAACCAACAGCTAGGTTCAACAGAACAAACAAGTATACAGCCTCAAGATTCAGTTAAATACAAACTTACCCTCCAAAATTTCACTTCTACTTTACGGGAGTACTCCTTCCCTATTTAATAATGATCGCCTTCATAAACAGCTTGTCCATTTTGGTAGAATGGGTAAGAGCTCTGTATTAATTTTCAAGGACCTGAAAGTCTGCAGATAACCAATTTAGACATATTTAATCACAGCTGTATTGCTCCCTCATACTGTAAGCCAATGTTGCAAAGTTGGCATTAACCGTTTTCTTTGGGGGTGGACAAAGGCATGCTAGCTCTTGGCTCACAGTCCCACAACGCATATCTTTATCACAAAGGCCATCCATAACGTACTCATATTTATCACCATGGTTATGCTGATTTTGTCTAAATCTGTATCAGCAGCTGACTGAAAAAAGTTTTGGGAGTACATGAAAGAAGAATGTGACCTTAAGGTTGGGTTCAGCATGCAAGAACACAGCACTGCACTTTCCAATCAACTTTAACACCTGTGTGCAGATGAGGGGGAGTTCACCTCTGAGCACACCTTGATCCCTCTACATTTGAGAGGGCTGAACTTCACTTATAAATCACAGGAGTGTCAAAACTGAAGAGTGCAATCAAAGTGGCAACAATCACCAGCAGTAACTAAAAACTGTTGCAGAGGGTATAAACTTAGCTGGATAGAACAGTCAGACAAGGAGCTCGCGTCTCAGTAAGGCTTGAGGCAAAACTTCTTTAATAGCTTTAGCAGATCTTGAATGGCAGATGCTGTACATCTTACACCTTACCGAGCAGATTCCATGCAGCCACTTTGCTGATCTGTTGTCAGACCAGCAGCCAGACCACATGAAAAACCTGTTATTATGGAGGTGATAACATTAAAACAGGTACTAGTACTATGCAAAAGCTGAGAAAGATCAGAAGATCAAGGGAACATGACACCGCCTCTTCGGACAAAATGACACGAAGCTGTCGTAGTAGTAGAAATAAGGAAGACTCTCTAAAGTTACATTTGTCTGACCGTCTCTTTCAGATTTTGACAGTGCAAGCATTTAAAAACTATTCTGTGCTCGAGTCCAATGTTGCAGTATTCAGGTTCTTAAGTCTTAAAACATAACTCGCAAGTTAACCAGTTCAGGAGAGACATCATCCCAAGCTTACTGGTCTCAAGCTCTGAAAAAGTTTACTCCAGTTTTGCCAAAATTTGATAATTTAAATCAAAATTATAAACACTAATAACAAGAACCTCACCTTGTAACAGTCTTAAGAAAATATTTTACTTTAAAAGTGTTAACACTAACAAACATGACTTTGATGCACAGAAAGGATCCTTCAAAGAACACAAATTTAATGCATTTCTTTCCAAGCTAACTAACAGCTCTTAGTGAGCTCTTGATACTATATTAGGATGAAAGAAACTGTAGCATTAAAAGCTTAGAGTTATATTGCAACTAAGACATACAAGATTCCATCTTTTTGACATGCCCACAAGCAATGGTAGTCACCTGTATGAGACAGATTTGCAAAATTACTTCCATTTTACTAAGGATTATTAGACAGCTTCAGAGTACCAGAAAGAATATAGTATTATGCCATTAAATCCAGAGACAATTTAAAAAATAAAAATAAATCTTCAATCAAGCAAAAGAACTAAACATCTTTAAATTAAAATGATTGATTATAAAATAATGTGATAGAAATAAGCAGCCAAAAATGTGCTATCTGTTTTTTTTTTCCTGATGACTGAGGACTTGAACTTTGTTGTATTGAATTTTGGGGTTGCTCTGAGAAAGAATGGGTGTGTTTTTAACACTATATTGACAACTTGTCTAACATCAAGGGGGAAAAAAATATGCCAACAACAAAAAACCAGTTAACAACACAATCGTAATTTACATACATCTAAAATACGATCAGCGGTTTTAAAGTTAACATTTCTTAATTTCTGGCATGTTAAGTTGTCTTAAGAAAATCACACATCATTCTTCAGTCACTTTTCTCTAAATATGCACTGAAAAACATGCAGCGTTCCATGGTCTTCTTGGTTAGTTTGTCCCTTTTAAGACATGGAAGCAAGGATAAGGCTTGTAAAGAATACTTGCCTAAACCTGCAAATACACAAAAGCACTTACTACTGCTCTAACACAATGACTGTTACCATAACAAGAAAGTTAATGCTATAATTAAGGCAACAGTGAAATGAGCAATGAACGTATCTTTATATAGTTTCATTAACTCAGAGAACTTCATTGCCACAAAACAGAAGCACTGGTAACAGTCAATAACAACTTATAATGAAGAAAAATCTTCACTGCTGTTTTAAAGGAAAAGAATATGTAGCCTACCAGTTTTCCACTGGCATTTTTATGTGGAAGCAAAACCAGTTAAAGAAGTTCCCTTTCTCCCCAGCCCACTTATACCTGTAATATAGTTCACTGCTTCTCTAACCATAATAGCACAATAGGTTACAGACATTGAGGAGTATAAACCTCAATGTTTCACAACGAGAAAGTGACCCAGCCTTACAACACTGCCTCCCCCCCACAAGCAGTTCTGTAAGCACAGTAAATAAAATACTCATGGTGCAAGGGTGGGAGCAAGAACCTCTCAATCAGGCTTTGCTGCAAAAGAACACATACTTGTCACCACAACCTGCGTCATTTCCTTTATTTTAACTTATGCAAATTACACACTAAATTACATATTCAGTTACTAAGTTATGAGATAAACACTTGGACAACCTCATCAGCCTTGCATTCTTACTTCTAGCATGAAAATGTCAGAAATGCTATCTTACTTATCTGGTTTTAAAGTTAAATACATTGAGGGATCTTCTACTACTGAAAATGAATTCTCTAGAACATTTTAATCTTTCTGTAACCAGTGATTTTTCAGTTTGTTAAAAACATACCTGAAAGAATAACACTTTCTTCTAAAGTTGTTCCCAACTTTAGCAACAAGGTATAATCTTACCTGGAGAACTCTTACTTATGTTACCATCTTAATCCTGCAACTGCTCTGAACTGATAAAACCTTGTACCATCAGCAGAGCCCTGCTGAGGTCAACAACACCATCCTGCTACAAGATCAAACAGCTCTCTGCCTCCGCAACATTTTATTTCCAATCATCTATTTAACACCCCTCAAAATATTTTGGCATACATATGCAAAACAAAGGGGGGGATATTACAGTCTAATTTTGCAGGTCACTACCATCACCACGTATTTTGAGACCACAATATTAAACATGCTAGTTTAATCTGCCGTTGTTGTGTACTGACCATAATGGGGCTTATGCTTTTTCATTATTATTATTTACAAAGCCCTAAACAGTTTCCATGTGTTGAAAAATACTGTCATTGTTTTCTTCAATAAATAATTGGTCTCGCCCTCAGGTTCTCAGAGCCATTGACAATTCTGGCAAAACCAACTTTTTTTGATGTATTTTGGAGCTTGACATTCATTTTTAAGTCAGGAAGTTTTTCCCCTGCTATGTAAGGGAACAGAATTTCACTGAAACCGTATTTCCAGACCTTACAGTTGCAAAACGAAATAAACAAAAAGAATGCACTGTAACTCTTGTAATTAGAGAAGTTATTATTTATTTGTTAGCTTTTACGGTGAAACCGAGAGTCACTTCAGCATATATTGCTCCACTGGATGGAAGTGTTCTCAGAAGAGTGGCAAAAGAAAATACTGGAAAATACAAGATTATCTGACAGAATCAGACTGGAGAAAACAACACGGATGATTCTCCTATGTCTCCAAAATAACGAAGAGGCCAAACAGGTGAATCTGCCTGTGGTCTTGCAGCATTAGTAAAATAGGAGACAACTGTGTAATAGAGGCTCCAAATCTACAACCTCTTACATCTAGAACACAAACTTGAAGAGAAGAAAGAGCAGGAGTAAATACACTAGAAGTATATCTAACACAGATTACCCCGAGGTAAACATGAAAAATGGAAGTTCTGAATAGAGGTATTACCACCCCGTTCTCTCAGCGTGGATCACCTGTACATGACCCAGCGGACTCTGTGATGCACTGAAGAGTAGCGCCCGCTCAACACCTTCCACGTTCAGCACGGGAACAGCACAAACATTCGGGAAGGACAACGAACGCCAAGTCCCGGGCAGTCACCGGAAAGTTCGGCGGCAGTGTGAGCCCTGGCCCGCCTCTCCG
>NW_009918071.1:18123-27954 GCF_000696875.1 Nestor notabilis | reverse complement strand
CTTGGGTAACGTCCGAGCCGCGAGCGGGGCCCGAAACTTCTCCTTCTGTTGTTTTTTTACCGGTGCGGCTTTCTCGGGCCGGGGGCGCGCGAACAAGCGTGTAGCAAAGAGCGCGGTTTTGGTTTAAAACGAACTCTTAGCGCGATCGGCACCGTGTGGCCCAGCAGCCCCTACCTTAGGCTGAAAATTACCCAGCTTTAAATTACACGGTACCTAAAGCTTCTTTGCCGGGAAGCCCATTCCGTCTGCGGCGAGAGGAACCGAGGGACTACTTCGGTAAAAAACAAACAAACAAAAAACACCCAAAAATTTAATATGGAGGTTTGCAGAGTTAAAGATTGTACAGAGGCTCAGGACAAAGTGTTGTCCCCAGTCAAATGATGCCTTAACTGCTCTGATAGCCCTTTAAGTTTCTGTGTGAGGTGTCTGGAACAGGGAGTTGTTTGGTTTTAGTTGCTGCCTCATATCCAGCTTTTGTTTCTGTCCTGCTGCAGTTCACCTGTTTGGTGCAGCGAGAGCCCTTGGTTAGCAGCAGGTCCCACCAGCGCTGTGTGGTGCAGGATTCAGAGGAGACTAAGACCTAGGACCTACTTAGGGAATGTTAGGTTTGTTGTTGCGTTTTACCCCCCCAGAGCTTAGACTAGGTAACAGTTCTGCTGCCTGTGCAATTTTTAAATGGTGTGCTGCTTGCTCAGAAATCTCAAAAAATTAGTTTTACGTGTCCTAAATGTTGCATGTGAATGAAAGTATTAGATTTTCCAGTGACTTTATTTGGGGATTTTTTTCAGTAGGGAAACATGAAGTCTCTCCCTCCCTGAAAAGATAATTTGTGAAAATATTTACTTTTATGTTGAAGGCTCTTCTAATACATTGGTGTGCCTTCCTTCTGTCCTATCCTTACCTGGTTCTCCGGCCACACAGCACTAGTATTTCTGTTTCACATCAGCAGACTAATTCTGGCTCTGATTTGGACCAAGATTGCATGTTTAAAAAAAGAATAATTGCCATTGGCCTTATTTCATTTTAATTAGTTCACTGGAATGTTTCACAGCCTATTCAGCATAAATGCTTGACATCAGTGAATTGTAATGGGTGATTTGTATAATTTTAAAATACATGGGTTTTTAAAAAATAATTTCTCAAGACATAAGCACACCCTCACACAAGGGGCAAAAGAAATGTGGTCACAGAGCTAAGCTGAGCAGCTCCTGTGTTATCCCTTGTAGTTCACCAAACTCCAGCTCTGGCCCAGTGCCACAGCAATTGAGTGCCAGAGGCGGGGAGTTCTCTGAGCCAGGAATTGACAGTAAAAACATCCTAAATGATCTTAACTGCCACCAGGATGTGGGACTAGCGATGGCTCTTCAGATAAGTAAATTCCAAATAAAAACAATTTGATAGTTTGAGTGCAGCTTGGAAATATCATTGTCTGCCCTCTTTTTTTTTTTTTTTTTTTTTAATGGTGACTCTTATTTTTCCTACTTTTTACACTACAGCTTTTTCTCTCAATGTCTTTACGTTGCCCTGAACCCTTTCTGTGGTCCAGTCCACTCTAGAAATTTCTGACCTTGGCTGCTGTTTTATCTCCTCCTTCAGTCTCTGCAGTATTTTATTCCCTGCTGCTATGATAGCATTAGGTTCTTTCCAAGTCTTCACGCAGACTCTATCTTCTGCCTTTTATACTAACCTCTAATCTGGCTCATGTGTTATTCCACATATATGTAATCTGTTCTGTACTGCTGTGTTGTCTTATGATTTGTCTTCAAATGCAGTTTAACTAATGCGGAGGAAAAGTTTAGTTGGTGAGTCTGAGGAAGTTAGCATGTCAGTGAAGGCTCGCCAGCATGCCCTTTGAATCTGAAATTGATCTATGACGAGTCTGTCCTAGTAAACATGTAATAAAGGTGAAACCGCATAATACATGACAGTCCTGTGCAAAATAAATGCACCAAATGGCAACAGCCGTCACCCTCAGAGTACAGCTATGGAAATACACACACCTGAATGCACAATAAGGATCCTCCACTGCTTGCCTGGTGGTGTGATTCCTCTCTTGCAACACTGGATACTGTATAAATAGCGAGGTAGCTGAGTAGGAAGAGGTAGTTGCTTATTACTTTGGGGATCATCTCAAAGGTAAGCACAAATATCCCCAAAGACTGCCTCTGGTTAATTTATTGTTGCTTTAAGCCATATTAAACCACTGTTAGGTGTCCGAATGCCTTCTGGCCTTGATAGGGTCTCTGTTCTCGCCTCGTTCTGAAGTGTGAACAAAAGCTGCCAAAAGCATAATTGGATTTAATGGAGCAACTCTGATCTGTCCATGCTCTCTTCTGTCCTTTTCCTATCACCATGTTTTCACTCGAAAATGGCATTTGAGACAGTAAAAGAACTGAGATATCCATAAACTACGCTTTCATGGAGATACTTGCCATCCCCTGTTGTGTACACGCAGCTAACAGCCAGTCCTTCCTAAGTGAATCATCTAATTAAACTCATCAGAACAAGGTTCACTGTCTATCTCTGACCAGCTTTCATGACCAAGGTCCCTAGCAGAAGGAACAGATGGAGAGCCACTGGTATACTGAGTGATACTGGGCAGTACACCCACTAGGAATATGAGGTCTTTCTTTCCTCAAGCTCTGACAGTCGTGGGGTTTTTGTTTGCTTCCTTTTTTTATTGTTAATTTAATCAGAAGTGGGGCTGAATTCGGTCTCTCTGCTCAGTTAGTTCTCAGTGCTTTGCAACAATAAGTAGTTCTGTCTCACCTGACCATGTACTGACTGATTGAACTGTGGCATTTGGAGCAGATCACTAGTGTGGATGTGTACAAAGTGATTCATCATCACAGTTTTAACGAAGGTTATCTTTGTGTATGTCTGTGGTTTGAAAGAACTATCAGCTCTCCAAATACCAGTTATCTCTGTTTGCATTCTTTGCTAACATTTCATTTTTCTTTCATTTTACACCTGGAGGCTCCTTATTCTTCACTTTCTATCTGCTCTGTTGAAATTGTGTGAGATGAGAAGGCATCTTAGAGTAGGATCTTGATTTGGTACTGACAGAGTGAATTGGCTCATTTTTTGACCCTTAGTCCAAAAGCTGTTTGGAAAGGCTGGATTCCATGTAAACCGCAGCAGAGCCAGGCTTCTGCACTTGAAATTGGAAATGTTGTTGGGAAGATTTTAAATTATACTGTGGAATGTTGACAGATGAGAATGAGCATGCCGTTTGGGATAAAGAAAGTATTAGAAATAAGAATACAGCCTTCAGAAAGTTCAAGCCATGAAGTTGACCAGAAAAGTAAATAAGAACGTGAACTCTGGCAAGTCAAATGAAAAATACAATGACACACCAGAACAACTCTGAGCAACTTCATACTAATAGAGAAAAATAAAATATATTTTCTTTTTGAGGTACATCAGAAGCAAGAAAGGTGCTGGAGTCTGGAGGGCCAATACATGATGAAAAAGTGAAAAAAATACTTGATGATGAAACCATCAATAGGAAGTTAAATGACTTATGTACATTCCTGTTGACTGTGGAGAAGTCCGAGGAGGTTCCTATGCCAGAAATTCCCTTTATGTGGAACAGCACTCATTGGAAGATCTGTCTCTGCTTGAAGTGTCAGTAAAGAAATTTTTAGAGCAAAGTGATAAATAGAGTTACAAAATGCCAGGATCAGCTGGTGCTTGCTCAGGAGTTCCAAGGGAAACTCGGGCCTGAAGTGACCAAATTGTTAATGATGCTGTGTAACTCCTTAGTACCTTGAAGCCAGAGAAAGAAAAGATGGGTTTACATGGTAGCAGTTCTTAATGATGGTTCAGCCGGACATCACAGAGTTCAGTGCTTTCTTAAACAATCAATTATTTTAAAAAAAGTGACCAGATGGTCTGACAGCTTACCATGGGAGAAGGTCAGTGTGGCTTCTGCAAAGGAAATTGTGCTGCTTAAATCTACTGGAGATTTTGAATGACTCAACAAGCACAGAGAAGGGAAGTTTGGGACAAGAGAAGAAAAGGGATATGTGTTACATGTATGTTGTTCAGCATACTCATAAATGATCTGTTGAGAAAGGTATGAAGTAGTAAGGGAAGAAAAAACAAGAGCTTGCAGCTCATTCTTCTGACATTGAAGTGCAGGCAGTCGAATGTCAGATGAATTTGTTCATCTGATAAATACAAAGTTGGAGGAAAAAAAACAACTTTGTTTATGCACCAATGGGGTGAAAGTGAATTATTCCTACTTAAGAGGAAGAGCTTGTCTTAATTCTGTGAAAATGTGAGTTTAATACTCAACAGTGCTCAGATGAGCATGTGTGTGAGGCTTTGGGAAAAGGAATAAAGAAGAAATAGGGTAGCAGCACAGCTCTCAGTTCTGAACATGCTGATTACTGTGGTTTTGTGTGAAGGAAGATGGCCTTTGAGATACAAGGCAACTAGAAAAGCAAAGAATAGGTTGAGAAGAATGATCAGGGATAAGGAACTGATTCCATACAAGGGATGCTTAAAAAGGTTTGAACCCTTAAGCTTGGCAAAGACATGACTGAGCACAGTCTGGTCTAGATCAAAACCAATGGTGCCGCTCCAGCAGTCTGTTTTGAGACTGCAGAATGCAGCACCACAAAGTGCTTTGAATGACAATGATTTACATGGCTTCAGAATCAAACAGAAGAAAATGCTATCAAATGTGCTGTTGATCACAAAGATTAAATAAGCTAAGAATACTCCCAAGCTGGAAACTGAGAAAATACACTTGCAGAGGTATCAATGCGTTTGCTGCTGCTTTTACTCTGTCTTAATCATGAGGCACCTGCATGTGTCAGGCAGGGTGCTGGGCTTGATGGGTGTTTGACCTGAACAAGTACAACCTCAGCAGATGTCTTGTGGTGGGATGAAGAACCACAGGTGAGAGTGTCTGCTATGGGTACAAAAATATGTTTGTCTGATATAGTTAGTGTTCTCTGGTCCATACATGTTTCTACTGCCAGCTACGGGCAGCAGTGAGTGCCTAAAGACAGTCTTCTCACCCAAGGAGAACCTGTTTCATTCAGTGTGTGGGTGCTCCACATCCATTTTGACATGCTGAAGGTGTCTAGGAAGAGAGAATACCAAGAAAAACCGGTGAACTTTGTAGATAGTCAAGAACAAAGAAAAACTTGTAGTAGACAGGAGGACCTTGCTAAGTTTGGTGTTTGCAAAACATGATGCACGGTGGCAATGTTAAGACAGTTTCGCTTGCATGTACTGCTATTTTAGTTTCTAACAATTTTGGCTTAAACAGGCCTAAAAATTATGTTTCAGGAACCTCCTTTTGCGATATTTTCTGCCAATCAAGCATTGAAAGCAAATTCAATAACTTGGAAAGGAAGTGAAGGCATCTGTTTTGTTTGCACTTCAAAACAATGCAAGAAAGCCTTACAGATGAAATAGGAGGAAAGCTGAAACTGAAAGTAGAAAATACAAACCAGAAGCTTAAAAGCATGAAATGTAACTGGGAGAAAAAAGGGGCTCAAAGAGACTTAAGAAGTTGAAATGTGGTAGAAGCAGCAGCACCTTGCTGTGTGCCCTGCCTGCCTCTGCTTTGAACCTGGCTCATCCAGAGTGCCCTTGTCCCAGTTTTAAAGACTGAACACTCATGTCCCAGCTTTTCTCACCACAGCTTAGGATCTTGGAAGAGTGTCTGTAGTAATTTTCTTCCTCGGTTGTGTCACTTCCAGATTGTCCTTTTTCCAGTTCAGCCATAGTTGTTCTTCATATGGAGGCCGTTCTATGATTTAATTGTCCATGTTGCCCTGCTCTGAGTCATTTCCAGTTCCTTTATAGCCTCTTGACATGGGGAGGATCACAACTGCAGAGTGGTGCAGGTGTGTTTGTGGATTCCTACATTCAGAAATCAATGATTTCTGGTTAGTTCATGTTTTCTTAGTGCTTAATAATGGAATTTTAATTTTTTATTTTTTTTTTTTTACTCTTCAGAGTGTCGAGCTTTTCTTTTATAGGAATTAACTATATAACCCTAAAATACTGCTCTTGAGCAGCAACAATCAGCTCCCAGACCGTCATTTCACGTAGAAAGTTGAATCTGTTTTTTTACCTTGTGTATCTCTTCACATTTATCTATTTCAAATGTTAGTGCTTCGATACAGCGTCTGTTAAGGGTCTGAAATTCATCACAGTAAGTCCTTGCCTTTATTACCTGGACATCTTGGCATCATCAGTACATTTTGTTGTATTGCTATTTTTCCTGGCTTTTTCAGGTCATTTAAGAATGTTGAGCTGTTCAAGTTCAACTGATGGTCTTCTGTGAGAGCTGAGCATTTACTTCTGTCTGGGTTCCCCATCTTTCACCATTACTTATCTGTTCACAGGGAACTGCCCTGTAATCAGGTGTCTTGATTATCTCTTTAAATGAAATTAAAAAGGTTGAATTATATTACATGCCTTATGTGACCAGACTTGGTAACTGACACCTCTGGTTTGATATATCTAAGTTCTGAAGATCTTTGGCCTGAGAATGGAGGGGGGTTATGGATTTCTTTTTCTTTTCTTTCCTTTTTTTTTTTTTTTTCCCCCAGAAAGCTCTTTACATACTGTAACAGTTTAAGGAGTTTGAATGAATGTGAATATGTAGTAATAACAAAGAGAAGTAGGACAACCTTAACGATGATAATCCCATCAGACTAAGGCATCAGTCCCAGGTACAATAATGGAATAGTAACAGAGTGTTCAGGAAAGAATTACAGCAACATCACTCAGCCTGGGGGGTGGGGGTGGTGAGAACCAGAAACAATTAGTGTTCATTGTTTAGGTTTGGTTCTTAAGTAGAGGTGTTCATCTCAGCCTTCAGTTAGCACTTGACAGTAATTGCATGTCAATTAGAAAAGAAGCCAGTACAAAATCAATATGATTTATATTAAATTTAGTAGAAAGAAGACAGCTTTAAAAGGCAAGTGGAGGCTCAAATGAATCTGTGTCTAGTGAGAACATGGGCTGTGTTTCTTACCCATCACCTGAAGGAAACACAAAATACCAGTATGAAGAAATTGGCAGAAATGAGAAACTGACAAAAAAACCCTTCTGCTAATGCAGAAAATGTAACTGCTGGCCTGAGACCATTCAGGGACTCTGTTATCACCTGCTTTAAAGGCAAGATAGTCTTGCACTTGAGTAAAGCAAGGAGTGGAACTGTACTGGGGAATGACAGAGCTGCAGCTTGTTTGCACTTGAAACACTGCTCAGGGTGTGGCTCTATGGATATAACAGCACAGCTTTGTCAAAACCCTCTGGGCTCCAGCTCCTGGGGCCTGAGTTGTTTGCTCCTGCCGTGGTGCGTTTGGGGCTGTGCCTGGATGATGTGGGATGGGAAGGTACACACGGCTGTGCTGCTGGGCTTCCAAGGGCTCTTCCTGGCTGAAGCGCTTCACCGTGACACCTCTACCACTTTGTTACTCCTTATGCTAGGAGCAGCCAGCTGATAGATCACCCAGTTGCTACTGTCAAAGGTGTAAAGGTATTAAAAGTCAAAACAGATCTATGCTAAGATGCTACAGTCTGGAAGGTCTTGCTACATGAGCAGCAGAAAGAGGGTGAGTGAGGTAAACTGTTTGCTCTCTTTCCATTTTGGAATTAGAAGGCAGAAAAACAAACTAATAGGGACAATCTTAAATTTGAAGGAAGTGGCTTTACACACAATGTGTAATTAAGCTGTGGTAACTCCCTCCAACAGGATGTTGTAAGTGCTGGAAGTTTACTGGGTTCAAAGGGCATCTGGACAAGCTCATGGAAGAGAAATCTGTTTGAGGTTACCAAATTCATGGGAACCACATCTGACCCAAGAAGCTCCTGAACTGAAAATGGTTGGAGGCTGGAGAGCATGGAGAGAAAAAGCTTTTCTTTCCTTTTTCCTCTTCTGCTTCTCTGTAGGAATCCAATCCTAAGCTGATCCTAAATGTCAGGCGCTGAAGTGGAGAGACCTCAGTCCCAAGGCAATATACTCATTTTTATATATATGTAGACCTGTAATAAAGGATGGTCTGTGAGTCTTTAGATGTAGGAAATCTAAGTTTAGCTACAGGGACAAGCTGGTTCCCTGGCTAGTGTCTGTTTGGGTGCTGCTTGTGGGACATAGTGCAGGTGTAGAGGGTTGCACAGGTCGTGGCTCGGGCGTTTAACAAAAGGTAGTTTGTGTGTTCTGGGAGTGCTTGGTCGTGCTGAGGCATCGTGCCTGTAAAGCTCAGGTGGGTGGGCTGAGCAGGGGAGGAGAACAAAGCAAAATGGTTTGATCTTTCTTGTGGCGGTTAGAAATCGAGAAAATATATCAGAATCCAAAGCCATTTTCTTCTCAGTCACATGAATCGTATGATACAGGATTTATCCTGAAGAGGAAAGCAAGGGCAGAGGCTGCAATTTGATATGATGAATCCAGCTTTGAGACTTCACATGATATATCAGATTAGACGTACTCTGTCCACATGACAGCCAACATGGATCTAGCACTGGCTGCCCATTCGGGTGTCCTCAGGAACTTTGCATTGGCAGGCTTCATCCTGGAGGAGGAATCTCCTGCCCTACCCCATCCCCCTATCCCATCCATCTCAGAGGCAGCATAAACAACAGTGTGTGCTTGATTGAAATGCATTGTGTGCCCATGCCTATTAAACACTGGTTTTGTACTTTTCGATAACACATCAGTCAGTAAGGGTTCACTGGGGCCGGCAACCAGTGTTAAGACCTAATGCTGTTAAGCTGCCCCTGCTCCCTGTTCTGTTGATGTGGTATAAAGAGGCTTTAGCTGCTTATTTGTGGAGTTAGCTGAGACCTGGTGAGGTTTATGAGCTGGGGTTATAACACAGCTATACTGCTCCCAGGTTAAAGCTGTTCTGGAAATGTACAGCTATGTTTGCAAAGCAATTTTACCAAACTAGTAAAACTTGCCAGGCTTGAGCATGGTTATCACACAGTCAGAATAAACTGCTAGCAGAAAGCTGAATGCCTGTCTCTCCCTGACCAGGGACCTTCCTGAAGGACCTATGACCCATGTCCAGTATTTTAATCCTGTTGGATACTGTGTTGACCTTCTGTATCAGTATTTCAATAGCACTTCAATCTTAGAACATTACTTTTTCTCTATGGATTTCATTTACTGCAATGTCAGTGGCCTGCCCTGTGCTCTGCCAGCTTTGGGAATTTTTTTAAGTGTTAATTTCGTATGTAACCCTCCAAAAACCCCCAGCAGATAGCTTTTTCTTACCAACTGCTCCCACATAGCACCATAGTTAGAAATAGGTCTATCTTGCTGCAGTACTGTCAAACTGCTTTATGTGCTGGATGCTGCAAGGAATATAAATATAGTTGTTTCCCAAGGGCCTTGTTAGCAATGCTTTAAATAATGTGGCTTATCAGTTTGTGAATGCAAGTGTCCACAGGCAGGTTTGCACAGAATTCAGTACATTTCAGTTATTAAAGTATGCTGTGACTGTCTCCTTTGTAGCAGTGACTGCATTCTTAGTTTTAGTGCTTGTATTCCAGTAACTTGTAATTGAACTGTATTTCTAGCCCAGTAATAGTTGATTTCAAGTTGTACATTGTACCAAATGAGCATGACCACTCTGAGCACGGAATTATCTGGCTTTACGTTTGATGCAGCTGCACAGATGAGATCTATTCTGGATGTCTTCAGAAATAAAGACAATGAATCAGTGGTCATTTGCAGCATGTTCTTCCAGGATCTTTTAGGAACCCTGTAGCACAAACATGGATTGTCTCTAACTCCTTTATGTGATTGAATCACCTTTTTAATTTTTAGGGGTGTTTTGTTTGTTTTTTTTT
>NW_009918071.1:0-18092 GCF_000696875.1 Nestor notabilis | reverse complement strand
GTGGGCGGGGGTGGTGTTGTACACTGATTGCAGTCCCAAGGCTGTTTGTTACCCATTTTGCAACTTCTGTAAGAGGTGAATTGGGCACAGTTTCCTTTACATCACAACTATTGCTGTTTAAGACCATGGCCATCCTGTACAGGTTATGTGGAAAAAGATAGCATGATAGCACACATAAGCTTGTGTACGCTCAAAGGAGCTTATTTAGAGTAGCATGAATAGCGTTCCAACAGCAAATGTTTCTGTTATTTGTCTGTACATACTTTAGCTAATGAAAAGTGTAGTGGAGAATCCCGGATTCTGCTCTAGAAGAGCGTAGGTTTGAGCAGTTAGATCCTTCTGCCATCCTCCTCCTGGCCTGTTTGCTCATCCCCTCCCTATTCTCTGCTGATGGTCTTTGGACCATTTCCCCCACTCAAATGCTCCATATTCAATCTCAGTTTCTTCACTGTATACAGCTGCCGCAAAAGCAGACCTATTTGTCTTTGGACTGATGTACTTTTTACTCCAAACTGTTTTGATAGTTCTCAGTTTTGATGCCAGACCTTGCTAAACAGTCAGAAGAAAGCTGTGGGGAAAGCCTGCTTATCTGTGTTCTCTTCATCACTGGAGTCTTTGAGGAAGCTCCTTCCTCTTCCCCCTCAAAACTTGGAACAAAAGTGAGTATATTTTAGCAGTAAATTCAGGTCCTGGTGCAGAGGCAGTTCTCCCTTGTGGTAGGTAGAGGGCAGGGCTTGACTGGTTGGGCTGGGGGGCACTTGAATAGGCTTTCATCTACTGGTTCCTCAGCCTTGGCCTTTTCCTGCTGCTGGCCCAAGGCAGGGCTGGCCGAATGAAGGGGAAAATGAAGGAAGTGAGAAGACTGCCAGGCTGTAACTCACTCAATAGCAAACTGCTTAAGTACAGAGCAGGAGGAGGTCTGCCTGTCTGACACAACAGGCAGCATGAAGTTGGTGGTAGTTGATTGGTATTGAAATTAAATCCAGCCAGGATGCCTATGTGATGGTAAAAGGCTGTTTTTTCCACCTTATTACTTTCTCCAGGATGAGATCCAGGGTGAGACAGGCAAACCTGTCATGTGTGTTACCAGCTCATCCAACTTCAGATATCCAAGTCAACAGCGTGTCCACAATCCTCCCTCGTGCTGTGTGGCCTTGGGATTTGCTGGAGAGGAGGCACTGGAAATGTTGTTCCTTGGAAATACAAATAGCATGCTGAAGAGGAGAGGTGAATTCCATTGCAGTAAACTATAATACTTGGGGTAGGGCAGTACATTTAAAATGTGGGGGGAAAAATATTTTCCCCATTTCTTGTTCTTCTGGAGTATTTTCTGGATTCTTTTAACAAGCAGAGCTTTATGCTGCATGAGTCTAGGAGTGTCACTGCGCTTAGAAATAGCAGCCTCATGTAACAGGGATATTAGTGTGGCAACCCAGCAAACAGGAGCTCCTTGTGTTGTAACCTCCTGTGATGTTAGTGGGATTGAGTAAATGATGGCTGAAGCTCTTGTAATACCTGTGAAAGGCATTGGCCTAGATTGAGGAAGTGTCATCATTGAATCTCTTCCATTTAGTTGAGTCACTTGAGTCATGTTGTGAGAGTTTCCACTTTGAATCTAGCAGACTAGCTGGTTTTAAGAATCCTATAAATGCAGAGGTGGGAGGAGTGGTTCATTTAAGAGTAGGAAAAATTGCAGATTTGTCATCTTGCTGCAGAAGACAGCACAGATTCCCCTAGAAGATCACTGCAGCCATTCTGTAACACTGAGCGGGATAGAATATTTCTTGCTCAATGTTCTGCATGCATTGTCAGTGGTGCTGTTCCAGCAGCTTTCTGGATTTATTGGTCTCTCCTTGCTCTAAGCATTGCTTAAAAGGATGAATATGTTGCACTTGTGTTTTGTTACAGTGAGGTAGTAGTAGCTTGGATTTGGTCTATTTGTAATATCCTCTTAGGTAGTTCATATAGTTGGGGGTTTTAACCTCTAAATGTACACACATGCTGACTGGTGACGGGCTGTGTAATGCAAGTACTGTACATATTAAATGAAACTTTTTAGGCTAGCAAAGTGCTTTTGGATTCCCAAATCAAAAAGCAAATTTGGTCCAAATTTGATGTATTTCCAGGCTTCAGAACACTTGATTAAGTAAACCAGAGCATGTCAAAGTGCAACAGAAAGACCTGACTGCTGTGAATGCTGTTAGTGTTGTCCTTGTGATATGCACCACTAAGCCATAGCTCCATTCTAAGCAATCATATTTTTCCTCTGTTTTACTACAGAGGTGTTGCTTCTCTGAGTATTTACCAGACCTGCCAGTCCCTTCCAGCTCCCGACTGGATAGGAATGTATTTAGTTCAGCTAACAATAATTAGCTAAAAGATGCTAATCTGTACACTGAATCCTCTAAATGAAGAAATTATTACTGTAAATATGCTAATGCATGGATTATGGGATGCTGTCGCTGTGGCTAGATATCTGCTAACATTTGAAGACCAGATATGGAAGTTTGGGACATTGTAGCACTGCTGAATGGTTTTCATACACATGGAAATCTTCAGTGATACAGATAAGATGAATCTGTTGTAAGAAGAAAGCTGGGTGCAGGCTCAACAGCAGTGCTCCGTCCTTGAACGTCCATAGGTTGAATAGAAGTGAAGGATATTGTTGTGGCAGCAGGTAAGCGTTCAGCTTCACCAGTAGAGAAGAAACTTCAAGTATCAGAAAGCTGTGAAGTTTGTAACCACTAATGTCAGGAAGAAACAAGTGGTTGTGATGTTTTATGACTTTCTTCTGAGGTGGGTGGAGGGATCTATACAGTGATCAGACCTGACATCCCAAGGTGTCAGCATTTATATCTGAGCTGTTTCTGAAAATGTGTTGAGGTCAAACAAACAGGCTGTGCTGCATGCCCAGGGGAATGCTTGAAGTAAGCAAGTCAAAAGCAGCTCCTCAGGCTTTGGAGGCAACTGAAAGCCTCAAGGATGTAATTGGTGATCTCGGAATCCTCTACTGAGTTTTATACAACACATTTCTTCCAAGGACATTGTGCAGAAGGAATTCTTCTGTGGTAAAAATATGAGAGTGCCATAGGCCACCAAGAAAAGGTAAGGTGGTTGAGGCTTTTTGTGAGTGTCCAGCAGGGTCCTCTAGAAGTTGGTGATGAGAGAATTTTAATTGCCTAGGTAGTCAATGTGTTACACAGAGGGGACTGTTCAGGAGGTGTGAGGTGTCCTGGAGACCATCCTGCAGATAAAAGACTGTGAGCAGGGGACAGTCTTATGGGGTGAATCCTAAGCAGTAGGAAGGAAGTGGCTGAGCATACACTGCTGAAGGGCACCTGGGTTATATGAGTGGTTTTCCATGTTGGGTACAAAGTCAACAGATCTCAGGAAAGATTCAGGCAGGGAGAGCTTCATGATAGGCTTTTCTCAGGAAAAGATATTGCAGAGATAAAAAAAAGTTCTTGAAATATATACATAAATAAATTAATTCAAGGGTTTGGGTTTTGGGGGAGGGTTGGTTTTCTGTTTTTGTTAGGAAAGGGTTTATAGAAAGCACTACTTTAAATGATACTGTTTGGGGATTTTTAAAGAATTGCAGTTTTCTTGTAGACCTTTGGCATAAGTATATAGAAGGCCAAAGCATAAAATGAGATTCAATGGGCAAGGAACACTTAAAAAAATCTAGAGTAACAGATGTATTTAGGAAGAGTTGATCTGATAATCCACAGAAAAAGACAGTTATCCGTAGGTTATGCTGAAAAGGTCACCTACCCTTGGTGCTATTGCAGGTAACTTAAGTGACCAAGGACCAGAGCCCCAGCCACCAGCACAGAAAGGGGAAAGAGGGAGGATGCTTAAGAAGGACAGGTTAATCCCATCCTGTCATCTACCTGCTTTGTCTGCAGTGTGGTTTCATCAGTGACCTTGGTAATTATTATTCAAGTTGCATCTGAGAAAGACTATGATTAAGGTGGAGGACAGAACTAGAACCTGAAGGTAGAATAGAACATCCATCAGAGAAAGGATAAATAAAAGCATGACAGTAGAATGTTCAGCTGGGTGAATAGAGAGCAACTCACTATGTGACTGTCCCAAGATAAAAGATCTGGGACTTATCATGAATTAAAATCTAAATGTATCAACAGTGCTGTCTTCTGGAGGGGGTGGGAAGGGAAAGACACTTCCAGTATGGAGTTTAAGCAACAGTGTATCCTGGAAGATCAATAAATAAATGAATCCTTCAGATCTCGTTAATGTTCCTAGAGCCCCAGCTGAAATACAGGATTCAGCTTTTGGACTCCGTGCTTTGGTAGATTTGTGCCAACTGGACTGTGCCCAGAAGGGAGCAACAGGAAAGTCTGTGAAATAAGATTTACAGAGAAGGCTTGAATAAACTGGAATTGTTTTGCCTGAAGAGAAGACTAAATGAAAGTATGTATTCTCAACCGCACTAAGGAAAGGGAATAAACTATTCTCCTATGCCCGTGACAAATAGGATAAACAGTAATGGGCTTACATTACATCAGAAAAGGTTGAGGTTGTCCACTGGGGGAAATTTTCTTGTAGTAAATATTGTGGAGTGCAGGAGTTGACGGCTTCAGAGTTTTTGTAGGACTCAGCATTACAGTTTTGAAGGGCAGATTAGACAAAGCTGACAGTAGGTAGAACTTGTAAGTAGTTGATCCTGATTTAGTACAGAGTACAGATGATTTCCAGGTCTGTAAAAATCAATTACCATTGCTAGAAAGTATTCAAACTCATCTAAAACCAGTGAAAGAAAACCTTTTTAAAGCTTGGATCATTTTAAACCTTCCACAAATACAAAAATAACCCCAAATCCTTAAGGTAAGTAACTTAAATGTGTGCACATGTATATTCACAAGGTGGAAGAAGCTCACTTTAGAGATAGATGTGGATTTTGTCTGACAAAGCTATGCTCTACAAGTCCTTGAACCCTTACAGCTTGGTGGGCTGAAATGGCTCTACACCTGGAGCCAGAAGTACAGAATCTCTGTAATATCCACTGTTTCTTCACCACCTAATAATACTAAAGTCGCTTTCAGATGGTTGGTTTTACCTTTTTATTTAATTTTGTAAGGCAAGAGAAGAGGTGGAAAGGAGAAAATGTGTTTTCTGTGTCTTAATTCTCTTCTATGCTTTTTTGAGCCCTGCTTCCCTTGCCAGCAGCCCCAGTCATCCTCATAGAGCTTTGTACTGGGATCGTCATGGCAAAAGTTAACTCAGAAGGGTGCTCCCTCTGTGGTATTTTGGTCACGCAATAGTAGGTATTATGGTGGCGTTGCTCTTTGCTCCATTTCCAGGAAGCTTCATGGGATGACTAAGCAGCTTCCTCTGGAGTGGTTTTATGTTATGGAGAAGAAAGTAGTTATAGTTCTGTCTTCATTCCAGTCTCTTCTAGCCAGGTCACTCCCTAAATCTCTGGCTTGTTCCTCCAATGGTCACAAATAAGTGCTTTGGGAAAAGAAAGAAGAGAGCAGGCACTTAAGCTTCCCAAAGTACTCTCTCAGCCTCAAAGTCCTTTTGCTATGGAGATTTTCTAAGGCAGATGTGGTCTCTTCATTCTTTAACTCCCACAGGAAGCTTCTCCCATGTACTGGCCCAGTCCTCTTTAGGCCCGTATAAGTTTCTTGCATCCATAACATCCTCTTGTTGGAGTTCCCAAGGCCCATTGCCTTCTGGTGGGCTTGATCCCTTTTCTACTGTCTTTGTATCACACCTCTCGCATTCCATTTGTGGGGAGTGATGATGAACAGTCCATCCCTGTCCCTACTACTTGGACACTTGTGACTAGAAATTTGCCAAATCCAGCACAATCATCTCCTCCAGTCCCACACTGACTCCAGACTTTTGTCAAACCTTTTCAAGCTTTTGTATTGTCTTTCTGAGGCCAAAGCTGCATGTGAACCAGCCATGGATTCTGGTACAATACACTGAACAGCAGATATCTATGTGGAGCACCATGGTGGAGTCTCTCTCTGTGTCCCCCCTTTACTTAATGTAAAGCAGGTAGGGGAGTGGCATGTGGCCTTCCAAATCCTTTGCAGTGTGGTAGTTGTAATTTAAGGAACAGGCTGGTTACCTTGAGATCCTTCTGTTGGTGCTCTGACGTGGCAGCAGATGCTCCTCAGTCCAACTGACTGGCACTTTGTAATTAAGACAACTCAGCATGACAAGAAAATGTTACTGCCTTTGAGTTGAAGCATCTCTTATTACCTAGAAGACACTTTTCAGAAGGTGCTCCTGGACTGTGCTGCTCACTCACTTGCTGTCTTGGGATGTTCCTGTCTCAACCTTTAGAATAGGTCAAGAAATGCCAAGCCAGGCTGGTCTACTCTCCTATTATTTTTGCACCCCATGGCTCTCCAGTGTGTTGACAAGTGCTGGGGAATGTTTCTCTCAGCAGGATGGGAATTTGAACTCATGTGATTTCAGATACCGGTGTGAGTGTCTCTAATGGACATGCTGGCCCAATTTAAAAATTCTTATTAATTGAAGGTTTAGTGGTTCTTTATTGTTAGCATCTCAGTTAATGAGTTGTCATTTTATTTTTCAGCTATGGCAGCCATTCGAAAAAAGCTGGTTATAGTGGGAGATGGTGCCTGTGGGAAGACCTGTCTGCTGATTGTGTTTAGCAAAGACCAGTTCCCTGAAGTGTATGTTCCCACCGTCTTTGAAAATTACGTAGCAGATATCGAAGTGGATGGAAAGCAGGTATGTGCACACTGCTATGACAGCCAGAATGAGCTTGCCTTTACTCAGGATAGGATGCGTATCTCCACTTCTGTAATAAGTGGTTAATGCAAATGTTTTGTGCTTATGTTGTAGGTATATTTTTAAATATTAAGCATGTTCCTGTGGAAAACCATACTGGCCTTGCTAGAACCTGCTCATATCCAGTGTCTGCTTAACAACCTATTTCTAACCTTATACAAGTTGAGAATCTAAAAAACATACAGTTTTAAATGTTGCAGTAGGTGGGAGGGGATGGAGCATTCAAAGACATGTCTACGTGCTGAGGACAGAGCTGCCAGCCTTTGGAGCTGCATGGTGGAGTCCCTGTTTTGGTAGGGACCTGGTATTGTGATTAACAAGACTAGCTCCTGGAGAGAGTCTATTTTCATACCCACTCCTGGCAACATGCCGGATCCTCTTCAGAACAGATGACTGACAGGCTTCAAAGGGATTTGATTTTTGTAGTGTACATCAGCATCATCTATCCTACTCATCTGAAGGAATGCAATTTTTAGCAGCCAAGCATGCCCACGGCTCACTGAGCTTTGTTTTCAGTTGGTACTTCTGTAAATTAACCATTAAAATACTTCATTTTAGTTTTAAATATTTTGAAAATCAGTTTTCAATATGTGTGGCCTTTTGAGTCCTTTTGTTTCCCAAACAAGTAAACATGCCAGGCACCTGCTCTGAGAGGTATCTTTCAGAAGGCTGCTCTCTGAACACAGGGTTGATTGCCTTCTGCATTTATGTCACACAAGGGAGTTCGTGGTGTGTAAAAACGTCACTTGCCAGGATACTCCAGCAGCATGCAAAGCACAAACTTTGCATCTCGAAAGCTCAACTATTTTCAAATCTTTTTAAGCAGCCATGGCATGTGTCTGGCTTGTCACTGCAGCCACAGTGAGCTGACCTCAGTGCTATGGGTTCTCATGTTGAGTACGTGGCAGGTTCTGATTCTTACAGTGCCGAGCTCCCCTGTTTCGCCCCTTCCTGGGACATGCACCTTTGCTCTGAGCTTAGGTGCAGTCAGAACATCATCACTCATTCTAGTTCAGAAGCAGTGACACTGAAACTGCTCAGTTTTGATCCCCATGTGAGCAAAACTTCTTTGAACTAGTTTTGGGCTTATGTTAAAATTGATTTCCTGATGTTACAGGCATGGATTAGTTGTGGGTTTAGTCATGATAGTTCATGCCAGTTGAGTCTAAAAAGTGCTTTTATCTCCTGTGATATGAATGGGTGAAATAAAATTTACTTTGAGACTAGTATTAGAACGTGTTTTCCCCCCTAGTGACAGCTTCTGCAGTTTCTGTATTGTATCTCAGGCTCTACGATCTAGTGTTTAAAATATGTACAATATCCATTTCTCTCTCTTATCACCTACTCAAACTTCCTTATTCCCTTCTGCCTGAATCTCTGCATCTCTGCATGGGTGATCAGGGAATCATGGCCTATCAGCTGTACGCAGCTGGTATCTAAACACAACTTGCATGAGCAGCTTGAGCAGAGCGTTTTCTGTGGTGGAAATGTCAGCTGATTTTTCTGTAATTAGAAGATATATTTTATTCAAGCACTTTGTCTTCTGAAAACTTGATTACAGAAGTTTGTAGGAGAGCAGTGCTTAAGACTCTACTGTTTAGCAGCCACTTAAACTCTCTTTTCTTAGAAAAGCATCACCAGAAACATTGAGAAGCCATGTGAAGACAAAATGGTGATGGTACAAGATGTGGGGGTTTAGGTAGAGCAAAGGAGCTGATTCCAATGTCACATGAGGGAACCCTCAACAGACATCTCTGTAAAAAATATGAACGTTTGCTTCAAAATTCAGGTTTGCAAATCCAGAGGTGACTCTGAGAGGAGTATTTCTGACTGAAATACAGAATAATTGTTTTGTATATGCATGTAACTAAGGCTTTGTTTTTCAAATTTAACCACAGTTATATTATACATCCAAGCTCACATTCGGGTTCCAGTTCTGTCTTTATCAGAGCTGCTGTGAACTTTTTTGCTGGAATTTTTGTATGTGAGAGTTTAAACAAGAAGCAGCCCACTCTGTGGCAAAGGCAGACACATCAGAGAACCTCAAGCAACAGTATACCTGAAGAGCCTGATGATAGTTTTTATAATTTCTTAAACAGTGGTTATTCCTTCTACAGTTTTAAACAATCCTACAGGGGTGTTTTGCCCTAGCTCCACCGTAAGCAGAAATACTGAGAACATCAGCTATTTTATTCAGCACATGAAGCTTTACACACAAATCAGGTTTATTTCAAAGCAGATAGCAAGAGTAAATTTCTGCTGTGGTGGAGTTCTAATGGTTTTGTGCACAAATAAGTACAATCTTGACATTTCTTAGTACAGGTTCCAGCTGTAAACCAATTGAAAATGTGCACAATCCTAAAAAGTGTATACTTAAGAGAGTCCAGTTTCACTGAAAACTGGTATTTCTGGAATGCTTTATCAGAGAGATTTCCAGCCGTTCAGAGCAGATTCCCTTAGATTCTTCTGTCTTGTTTTTTTTGCTAGTGGCTTTTGTGTCCTTTCAGAGAATGGCCACTGGTCATGGATATAATGAAAAGTCTCATAAGCTGCAATAAATTGATTTCTGGACTTATGGAATGTAAAATTTCTAATAGTTCCTCTGTCAAAGCAGTTTGTCTTGCAGTTTCCTCCTTTCAAGTGGCATTGACTGAAATATTTTATCCATTTCTCTTTGCTTTCTGGCTTCTGAATCAAAACTTCCCTGATCTGACTAACTGCCTTATCTTCCTTCTGCAGGTTGAGTTGGCTTTGTGGGATACAGCAGGACAAGAAGACTATGATCGACTTAGACCGCTTTCTTATCCAGATACTGATGTTATACTTATGTGTTTTTCAATTGATAGTCCTGATAGTTTAGGTAAGTAGAGCATGAACTGAATCAGAGCCACTTCTCTGCGTTGCTGTATTCCCCTTGGAAATTGTCCTGTAAAATGTATTTTCATGTCTGTAATGCTTGAGAGCTCTTCTAGTTTCAGAATGTTATACTAGTTTGAACATACAGTTTTCAGACATTAAGATCTTAAAGGAACCTGTATTCTTCAAAAATGCTGAGTGGCATTTTGACAGCCTCAGCAGCACACTGTTTACCCAGGGCTGTGCTGTGTCATTTGAGCAACACGTAGCAGGAAGGCAGCTCCCTGGCCTAGATCAGCAGCCCCAACTCAGCAATGTGGTTTGGTGGGCCAAGGCAGGGTGCTGGTGTGCTCATCCTATGGCAGGTGCTGCCTGGGTGACCCCAAGGAAACAGGAAGGCTGTAGTTGCACTCTCCTGTCTGAGAACCCTGCAAGTACATCGGATTCATCGGATGTCCACTGAGTGGCATGGCCCTCACAAGTTTTAGTTTATTTTATGTTTTTTCTGTTTGGGGTTTTTTTTTAAGTTCTCCTTGGAATTGCAGATTCTTATACACTCAAGACCACACTATATCCATGGAAATAGAGCAACTTTCTATGTATATGGGAAGCTAGCTTTGTGTTTTCATCCCTTTCCACTCTCCCCACCATTTATTCCAGAGAGATTGAAACACTCTGAGTTACTGGTCCCAAATAACCTGGGGGTTTTTGCTCTCTCCTTGGTGAGTTAAAAACATGGGCTTATAAGTACACTGGAGGGGCTTCTCTCACTTGTGGAAATTAGCAGTGGCTGGAGATCTGTACTCTCCTAGTCAGCTTTACAGTGACTGACCTGCGCTTGTCATGGAGAAAAGAGAAGAGTTGCCTGATTTAAGATTTCTGAGCTCAAAACACGTGTTTCAAAAACCCGTGTATTAGATGATCTTTTCTGAAGACCGGAATCTTCACTGATTGATTTATAAATCTGATGTGTAGATATCAATGTATTTGATCTTATAAAGACTTTCTGAAGAGGGTAAGGAGCAGGAGATAGAGATACTCTCTAAGACTCAATGTCTCTGGAACTTTGATTTCTGTCCCTTTAAAATGGTGATTACTACATCCATCCAGGATACCCTCCTAAACAAATACACCATGTAGCACTTTCTTAAAAAAATTCTGTAAAAATTCCCTTATCTACTTCTTGACAGTGAGAGGTTTCTTACGAGAACGCAGCTACTGTTAAGGTAGACCTTTAGGCACATGGATTCTGTGTGTGTATATGACCAGCTGTACTTTGACAAGAAGATTCTGTACAGTGATTGACTTGTACTGATCTATCTTATGGATGAACCCTTTGTCCCATAGTTGTCTTAGGAAGAAATGAGACAAAAAGGATCCAGGAAGCACAGAAATGTCGTTTGTGGAAGGATTAGTCTTGCATGCAGCTACCACAGTGGCTGAAAAATACCATTCCTGCAGCAATTCACAGAGAGTTTGACTAAATGTGCAAACACAGTATTCCTTAAGATGTTACAGTGGTATTACAGCCTGATTGGGGTAGGGTTTGATAGCTGCTCTTTCTCGTTCCTTGCCTCTGAAGTGCAGCAGCAGTTGAACAGGCAGTTGGGTGTGAAATAGTCTGTATAGAAAAACCATTGCTGGCTTGGTATCTGGAAATCCTTCTCTCTCTCTTCACCACCTGATCATGTGTTTAGAAACATCTTTCACAGTCTTTGTCTGCCTCCAGAACAACTGGAGGTTCAGTTGGCAGCAGTGCTATGGTCCTGCCTGGGGTGGCTGTGAGCAGCCACGCACAAGGTGTGAGCTGTGCTCATTTCCACTGCATGTGCTGCTCCCCTGGCTACTGGAGAGCATACTGACTGACTGCCCTGGGAACAAGACGGGTCACTGGAGGCAGGGAGAGGGGGTTGATTAAGCCAAGTCTGATCTTGGGTGTTTTTTTCATCTCTTTCCTGACTTCCTGCTTGTGTCCCTGGGGGCAGTGGAGGGAGCAGTGACATGCCAGATGTGCTGCATCTAGAGGCAGGCACCCCCTGAGCATTCCAGGTGCAGCTGCAGAACCGTTCTTGTGGCTGTAGACAAAAACTGGCTTCAAAATGCTTGTCTTGGGAGTTCTTTTAAGCAAGAAAACAATGCCATAATAGTTAATGTCTCTTCAAAAGCTGAATGGAATTCCATGAAGATAAAAAGGGGTTATGTATCCTGCAGGTACATCCACCAGGGAATCTCAAATGTCTGAGAGCTTCTGAAAGCAAAGCTGAATGTTTTGGACTGTGCAGCACTTCTGCTACAGAGAAATTATGAAGGTTTTGCTTTCAGAAGCCCTCCAGTCTTCCATTTGCAGCTCCATTTTAAAACACGTCATGCAGGGAAGTTCTGTCAGGAGGAAGAAGTTTCTTGTATGTAAGCAAATTACATTTGCTGCAGATAGAGAGAAGTGGCAAATCTGCAAGTGACTTTACACAGTCTTTGTTTCTGTGCATCTGATCAGTGTAGAGAACATTTCTGCTACAGTTAATGGGAGAGTTTGGAGTGATTGTTTGATGTTGATTTATAAAAGGAAGAAGCAATGTAAAAACCGACTCTTCAGGGTTGTGACCATCTTTAGCTCCTGGAGATAAATGTTTCTCTTGAAGCAAAATATTCCATAACTTTCTACTTCAGGATTCTGCATGCTATTCTTTAAAGTACCTTATGCTAACCCTTGTCAAGTAGCTACTGAGAGATGTAGAGAAGCCAAGAGGTTAGGTGTCCTTCAGCCTTCACGTTACCATAGATAGACAGGCTTGTCTTTTTTGGTGATACCAGAACAGTTCTATTTGCTTCCCAAATTAAGAGTAAAGGGCATCAGTGTGGATTATCAAGCTAAAACCACTCAGTCATAAATACAATAAAACTCTTCCCCAGAAGTAGGGGTTAGTGCATCATACTTCTGTTTGGTTGGGAAAGGTTTTTTTTGTTGTTTTTTGGGGTTTTTTTTCACCTTTATTTTTTATTTTTTTTTTTTTAAGAAAACATCCCGGAGAAGTGGACCCCAGAGGTGAAGCATTTCTGCCCCAACGTGCCTATCATCTTGGTAGGAAACAAGAAGGACCTGAGGAATGACGAGCACACAAGACGAGAGCTGGCCAAAATGAAGCAGGCAAGTTCTTTTCCTTGCAATAAATGAAGGAAGTGTGTAGTGGTTGTGCCAGAGCATTAAATAGGCCTCCGTGGCTGGCTGCCAGCTTCCAGTGGGCTGCATAATGAACACTTTTACCATGACAGAAAACAGAAAGTAGATATTGCCTTTAATTGAGTGTTTCTTTTTTCATATTTGGAGATAAAACTTTTAGAAAAAAGGCATTCTAACCAATGCAAATGGCTATATTGGGTTACTGACAGTCAGCTGCTGTCCATGCTGCAGACCTGCATCACTGAGGTAGAAAGGAATTAATTAGGAGACATCAACACACCAAGTGTGTAAAGAACTCTCCTATGTAAAGAACTACTCGAGATGTTCATTATTTCGTATGTTCAGGATGTGAAAGGGAATGATTTTATTGGTAGGTGTTCTGTGGTGATAACCACAGCTGCTGTAGCTCATTCCTGAACCCATCACTAGGTTTCATTTTCATATTGAGTCTGAAGCCCTCAGACCAGGTTTGGGATTGCATATATTCTGCCCTGTCCTGGAATATTTGCTCCTGTTGCATGCTTGCTTTTATACAAAGACTGAGGCATTAATTTGGGAATTTGTTCATAGGCTTTTGTGACAGTTGTGACAGAATTGCGTGTTTCCTCAGAAATAAGCAATTGTTTGCTCCAGTTTCAAAGAGCCTTGCAGCCTTCAAGCTCAGAGGTGTTAGAACACTGGTGGTGTCCTCAGGCACTGGGTGCAGTACACAAACACACACCCATCTGTGTAATCCAGGCTGAGGTGCACATTGCATCTTGAGAAAATAAGCAGATTTTATTATAAATCTGCTTTTATTATTTGAAGGATCCCTGTCAGGGGAGTGATTAATTACTAACTAACCAATTAATTATATACATTTAATCCAGAAATGCCATTGTAGGGAATCTGGGTGGGAAAGGGAAGACCGGTGCGTGCTGACGTGGTTTTGGCTTGTTCTCACCCACTGCTTTTGTGCTGTTACAGGAGCCTGTCAAACCAGAAGAAGGAAGAGATATGGCAAACCGCATTGGTGCTTTTGGGTATATGGAGTGTTCGGCAAAGACCAAAGACGGTGTGAGGGAGGTTTTTGAAATGGCCACTAGAGCTGCTTTGCAAGCCCGGCGTGGCAAGAAAAAGTCCGGGTGCCTTCTCTTATAAAGTGTGGCCAGAGGAAGATGGCCAAAGCAGCACCCTGCACTTGAGTAATTTTGAAGTGCTGTTTATTAATCTTAGTGTATGATTACTGGCCTTTTTCATTATCTATAATTTACTTAAGAGATTTAAAAATCGAGTCATCTTGCTACCAGTATTTAGAAGCCAACCATGATTTTTATAACAATCTGCATCAAATTCATCTGTGCACCCAAGGTTAACCTCAACATTCCTCTAACAAACCTTTTCTGCACTCACAGGATATGCCAGGCGCTAATTGAAGACAATTCTCTCTCTCCTTTCTTCTCTCTAGAAAGAGAAAAAGCTGTCAACACAGAGGATTGGTCTGTAACTACTTTATAACTAATGTCCTATGCTAATTGAGTACAACAGTTACATGGCTGTTTGTGGAATCAAGTGTAGCTTCAGTGCTATCACATTTAGGAAGATCTGGTTTTCATGGCTCAGTGGTGTAAAACATTAGTTTGAAAATGTGATCACTCTGAAATGACCAAGTCCCATTCAGCTAAGGAAAAGTGAGGGTTCTGTGGTTTCATGTTAGTTACTTTTTAGATACTGTGTAATTAGTGCCAGTTTAAATGTATGTTACCAAAAATAAATCTATTTACCCCAGCTTAGATGTAGTATTTTTTGTATAATTGGATTTCCTAATACTGTTACTTGTAACCTCTGCGTTAAGGTGATATGGGTTTTTTAAGAAACTGTATTTGAAAATAAAGTCCGATGGAAAGCAGCTGATCCTCTTCCCCTGTTCATTTATAAGAGTCTGACCCATGTGAATGGTTTGAGTGGTCTGCACACCCAGGAGGAGTTTTTTCCATGACGTGCCGTAGGGATGAGAAAAGACAGCCTGCTCACACTCAAAGCTTCTGAACTGTTCAGTTGCCTTAAGTTCATTGCTGGACCCAGTTTCAAAACTAAAAAAAGAAACAAGTGAAACTTTTTGTGTAAGTTTGGTTACCATGTAGTGATCGGACTCCTAACCTGTGAACTTCTTGCTGTTCTGCAGCCAACTAAACTCTTTCTGTATTTTCATTTTTCCAACAACTAATAGAATAAAGGCAGTTTTCTAAGCTCCCTGTATCCTGGTGTCTGTATTCCTCACTCTGGGTTTCTGGCCCAGCATCTGACATCCTGAAGCAGAAATACCATTTTTGATACAGCTGTGATAGGATTCCCTTAGCCATTACAAGTGCTTTAATATTTATTTCCCAGCAAGTGATGCCCACCTGTTGCTCACAGCTGCTCCCAAATGCAGGAGCAGAGCAGAGGTGGAATCCCTTGCCCTGCCTGGCATCTGCAGTGAGTGGCAAAGCTTCCCAGGAGCTGCTTTTGATACTCAAACCAAACCAGAGCACAGTGGTTGAGTTGCATTTGTCTGTATGGAACATGGGAGTAGTCAAGCAGGAGGAGGGTGTGTAGGGGGGGAGCTGCAGAAGCAGGCAGTGGTAGGCAGCATGCTGGTCTGTGCTGTCATATACCCCATGTGCTGCACCGGAGCATGTGTGAGGTGCTGTGCTTGGCAGCACATTTGCCACGCTGCTTTCATGAGGGACACCTTCAAGTGCTGCAGCAAAGGATGGGCTTGAGGTACTGGCCTGTGTGCTGGAGAGCAGATCATGCTGCTCCTGGGCGAGAAGGGTAGGGAGCAGCAGCATGCTCCTCCATGCTTGCACTGGTATTTACAGCAGCTGCTGCTGACCTGAGAGCCTCGGCCCACGGGGCCGAGCTGGAAGGAGTCCAGTTGCTCATGACAATCCATGTAAGTGAGGACCTTGCCGCGTCCAATTAATGGCCTCAAAATGCCAGTGTCACTCTTTAGGGTTTTTTTGGGGTTTTTTTTTGGTGGGGATTTCTTCGACGGTGTTCCCAATTCCTATTCCTGCAACAAGGAAGAAGCAGCTCCAGCCATGGGAATGCCCTGTACCTCTGGTCCTTGTCCTCCCTTTGCAGCCACAGACACCAGTGATGCATCTGGCCAGCCTGGCGGTGGCACCCACCCACTCCTTCCTCTCCTGAGTGCATTTTCCACCGGTGCCGGGTGGTGGGGTTGAGCAGAGCAGGAAGTTCCCAGCTGGGGGCTGCCCAGGAGGATTTCACCCTGTGCCCTGTTAGTCGCTGCTCTGCAGTTCCCTTTTCTTGTGGGATGCTGCAATTGAGCAAAACTGGGGTTTTTCAGTCTTGCAGAGCTGCAGGGTTGCAGTTCTCCCTAGTCACAGAGCAGCTCTTCCAGCTGCTCTTCCAGGGTTCTGAGTAAGGTCTGTGTGTTCCTCAGACCCAGCTCATGGGATGTGTCTGCTGATACGCTTCCAAGTGATCAATTTGTTGCCTCAGTTTTAACCTAAACTCTTGTTACCCTAGAGCATCACCTCCCCATCTTCATGTTGTCTACTTGATGGTGTTGGGTGTCCAGCCCTGGCCAGCCTTTCTCTGAGTTCAGACGTGTTAATTCAGTCTCTCTCACTTATGACCAGAAGCTCTGGCCCTCTTTGTCCCTCCCACCACTGGCACCAGAGTGGGAGCCTGCTTAGGAGCAGGTTATGAAGTTACCAGTCCTCTGCCTTCAAGGGCTGGTGGCCTGGCTCCTTTTGGTTTCCTGTCACGTCTGTCACCTCTGGGAGCCACTTGCATTCTGATGGAACTGAGCTGAACTCAGATGACCAGACCTGAGAAATAGGAGTTCAGTGCTCCTGGAGAGTTGGCCCAGCCAGGCAAGAAGCTGTGAGAAGGGCAAGGGAAAAGCTGGGAGCCAAAAGCCAGTCCTTGGCCAGGGGTGGGGAGAAGATGCAAGAGGAGGCCAGAAGGTATGTTTTTGTGGCCTTAGCAATTACTGCTGTTGCTGTTAAACAGTGATCTTCTGGCCTCCTAGACAGATTCCACTTGTCACACACCTCAAAAGGGGTCCCTTGAGGCCACCTAGTCCCTTGGGAGCTCCTGGCACTCCTGGATCCAAGTCCAGCTGGCTCAGCAGAACATGTCCAGGCGCAGGGTGTAGCTCCAAGCCAACAAGGAAGTTCAGCTCACTTGCTTTCCTTAGACCTGGCTCACAAAGGAAGGGAAAGCCCTAACTTGTGCTTGTCTGAAACAGGCAGAGCCGCAGAATTAAATCCCTTCTCCAGAGGGAAGCCTCAGGCCCAGCCCGAGGACTGACAGTGCTGGTCCGTGCAAGTGCCAGAAGTGGCAGCATGGTGATGCCTCTGGGGCACTGCCCTAGAGGTCACCCCAAAGACAAATTCCTCTTCTTCTAGCCACTGTGGCTCACTGTGCCCAGGGGGCAGGTGAGGAGGCTGGTTGTACTGTAAGCATCAGGCTACTGGGCAGCAAACACGGGTCACGCGCCTCTGCTCCTCTTGACAGCCGTTTCCCAGCTGCTCCGATCTCTCAGGACACTTGTCACGGCTCCTGCTATCAGTGCTGCAACACACTACAGAAACTGCAGATCCACAAAGGTGCAAGATAATTGGTCCCCAAAACTCACTGCAGACAGGAACTATTCAGTTCCAGTTGCAGGGGCAGGTTTTGCCCAAAACAAAACCCGCGGGATCCTGCAGTGTCCTGGGAATCCAGACCAGAGACACAGCATTATGTAGTGGCCTGTTAGTGGCAGTTGGCATTATTTCAATGAGTTCCCACTACCAAGCATGGAAAAGAACAGCCAGCAGCAGAGGGGCCGGGAGCACACCCCCTGGGGCCCAGGCGGCCTTGGCTGGAGGCCAGGGCTGATAAGCACTCACTGACCTTGGGACTGTTGTGCATGGAGCTCACTCGGCACAAACACTAGCAGGACACTCCTTGTCCCTGTGGGAGCTGTGCTGAAGCCCCTGGTCCACGCTGCCCCACAGACCCTGCTGGTGCCACCATGGATGTCAGTCTGAGGCCTGCCTCTTCCCGGTCGGCTGTGGAGCAGGATGGTGTGTTGGCACAAAGCCCCATGGAGGAGTAGCTGGGCCATGTGTCCTGTGTGGGTACTCCAACAGTCTGCACCATTCACTTGGGGCTGCCGGGAACCACCCACCCGAGGAAAAAAGCATTTTCTACTGTGGGATTTAAAATTCCCTAAACCAGCCTAAATCAGTACAGCAAGAAATAGAAAAGCCAGGGATGGGGG
>NW_009918070.1:20168-34586 GCF_000696875.1 Nestor notabilis | reverse complement strand
ATATATATAAAAAAATATGTATATAAAGGAGGTTTTCACAGTTACAATATATGTAAAATTCAAGAAACAACAGGATTTAGAGGCAAATGGAAAGTAAACATCTGATGTGCTCACATATCTTGCATTTCATGATTTTTTTAAGAAACATTTTAATTAACAGAAGTGAAAACAGACTGCCTTTCTTAAGGTGACCAGCTATGGCTCTCATGAAATCTTTTGTGCTTTTTTCTTTTCTTAAAAATGTCAGGGAGTGCAATAATAACAATTAATGATGATGACTGTTGCTTCAAAGCCGAAGACTATGAGTTTAATATGTTCGTAAGTCCAGTCCTCACTGTGGACACTGATTTGTGACATCCTATCACAGACCTGTTGGGCATTTTGTTAGTGTTGGTATAGAAATATTTTATTTTCCCAGAAAAAAAGTAAAACTAATAATTTTCTTCAAATGGAGGTGAAAACAACTGATCACTGGAAAAAATAAGAAATTTACAGAAGTTAACATGAAATTCTAAGACCACTTATAAAATTTACTTCTGTTACATTGCTTCAGTGAATATGTCCTGCCAACTGATCATGTATGTGTCCATTTGGAAAGTTATTTTCAAGCCATCAGCTGTTTTTCACTTATAAAACGTACACCATTTTTTATGTAGCTCTTGATTTAACTAAAGACCATTGGATGTAATTGCATAAGAGATGATGAGACCACTATCATTGACCTGAAGGCCTCAAAGACTTGCAAACTTCTTATAGGCCAAGCTATTAAAGAGACAGAATAATTACAGTACATCAGTAAAAAGACAGCTAAGTGTTTTTAAGTGGTTTCGATTTGTTTGGATTTTTTTTTTGTCTTATGGGGTTTGGATTTTTTTTTGAATACAGATAAACTAAGAATCTTGCTCTAGTTAATCTTGAAAACTACCTATTCAGAAAACAAAGGCAACCATATTTAAAGGCTGATTCTTCTCACCTGAAGGTCACAAGACAGGCACAGGAGATGTTATTGTTTCTCCATTGGTTACGAAAGAAATCAAGAAGACTAACAAACATCACAAATGCAATAGTAATATTCAGGTGAACTGAATCTCTTTTTCTACAAGCACTTCTTAATTTAATGGAAATAATACAAATTGGAAAAAAAAATCAAACCCACCACTTGAGCAGTCTGTAAATCAGTATGATTTCACAGTTGCTGTTTAAACTGCGTTTTCAAAGATTTCTTTAATATTAGGTCTAAAAGTAAAACCTTGATTCATTCTTCAGTTTTGTCTAAGCTAAATGCTTCACCTTGTGCAACATAAAATCAATGTATGCAACAATAATAGTAGTAATTGCACATTAATATTGATACACTCTTATTTTTATTTTTTCTGGAATAAAAATGTAATTTAATTCTATTACAAACCCATAAACTACCTTTTTCTCAGATGGAATTATGCTTTACACACTTATTATCAATAAATTCTGTAAAAAGAAGGATTTTAATCTTTCATGGGGGTGGTTAAGAAATTAAATATCTTAGAATGAAGCCTGCAGTTTTCTAGAGACTAAATCACAAGTCATTTGAAAGCAGTTCTTTCTGTCATTTACTTTCAGCTTCACCTAATTGGAATGGCAAATAAAGCTTTACATTGTTCGAAGTTACCACTATAATGCTTGTGATTTCTTTCACAGAATGCAGATGCTGTCTTTTCTTGTTCACTACCTGCTTTTCATCAACTACTTTATGGCAGACAAATCACTGGTGAAACTTTACAGGAGCCTTAGATTTTGAAGTTAGAAGATATTTGAAGTTAGAGTTTATTTAGTTTAGCCTTCTTTATAGCACAGAACAGAGGATTTTTAATTCCTGCTTCAAGTCGATAACAATGTTTTGTAGAGAATAATCTTTTTGAGAAAACCAAAATCCAATCTCATTAAAAAAATTTCCAGCGATGGAGAATCCAATATAAATCTTGTCATTCTATCAGTTAATTACTTTCATCATAAAAATGTAAATGTGTCTGCTCTAAATTTCTTTTACTTTTTCTTTTCTCTTGTCCACTAGATTAGTTCTGTAGTAAAATTATCTTTATTTTTATATTTTTACTGTTATTTTCACCATATTTTAAAAGTGACAAAAATGCTTTGCTCCTAAACATATCGTTATTAGCTATACTGAAAATACACACCAGGCTTAGACACAAAACCTATTATTTCATGTCATCTGATCTCTACTTTCTTTTCCATTGTGTATAATAAATCTGGGTTAAATGTAAGATAAGCTGAGTTTGCTTAGCCCTCTTTTCACTGAGCTAAACTAATTTGAACAACCTTGATTTTCTGCAGGGTAGACTACTCCCACAGATAGTAATCATGAATCAGATGGCTGTATATGACGCCAGAATAACTTGTTCATATATCTGAGTCTAATAGTATCCTCGTCCCTAGATTATTTTGGATGGAGAGTTCTGCGTACCAGTGGCCTGTATTCTTCATTATTTATCATTCCTTTAGCTTTTGTATCAACTCCAAGCTTTACTGGTAATGATTTTATGTTTTCTTCTACCTTGTTGATAAATTGTTTACTAGCACAGAGCCAAAAATCAATCCCAGGAGACCCCAGCCAGAACACACCTTATTCAGTATTAATTCTGAATTTACAGTTTTGTTGTGGGACATAGTTATCAACCTTTTCTTTAATAATTCAATGTGATTTGAAAAACATTTGGGTTCTAATATATTTTAGTTTCTTGTATTCAAGTCAACATCTTTAAAGGAGTTAAATTACTATTCAACATTATTGCTTTACTGAATTGAATCAGTCTTCTCATCAAAGCATTGACATGAGCTGATTTGAAAAGGTTTATTTCCAACATGTGCATATTCACTAGCATTAATACATTACTTTCCTTTAATGCATTTTTAATTCAGACTTATCTCAAATGGTCCATCATTTTGCTTTAAATCTGACTAAAACTTGTAATTGCTTGGATTATGCTATTTATTCTTCCTTAAAAAGTTTGTTACTATACATTCTTTCCATTATTCTCCTGGCATGTCCTGAAGTTTTAAAGACTGGATTAAATCTATTTTAATGGTTTGGGTAGCTCCTGAGACAGCTCTTAAAAATTCTTAAATACAAAATTACTGTGTCGTAACGGTTTAAAAGTGAATATCATGTGAACCCAGTACAATTTGGGAATTATTTCATCATGATGTGACAAGGAAGTACTAACTGGAAGCCATCACAGCTCATTTCTAGGTTTCCTATTTCTACTATAGATATTTCTATCAATCCCATGTATCATCACCCCAGGATCCTGTTGTCACACGCAATATATACTATTATGAATGACCCATTGTCATAGACTTTGAAATGGTAATTGTTCTGATGACTTTGTATTAGCAGTTACAAACCAAGGTGTCCTCACTGGAAGAATCTACCTTTCATGTGAGCTACATAAATGAGTTGAAGTATTCCCTGGAGAAGAGGGATGTAGTGAGGGCTCCTGGTTCTTTTGATAATTAACACAAAAAATCAGATCAAGAGATTGTCCCAGTAGAATCTAATCTCTGCTTCCAGAGCTGGGCTACCAGCTGTTTCCTTTAACATTGTAGAAAAGGAAAAGGAAGGCAAAAATGGGGTGAAAAGCCACCTGTCTTCAATACCATCCGTGGTAACAAAGAGATCATGTCATTACATCTTCAGTCGCATTCGAATAAGCCACTGTAATGATATCCCCTACTGTCACTTCCATCCCTTGCTCATCATTTTTACAACTGTGGTAGTTATGCTACCTCTGGTGCTGTTTGCCATCTAGAATTACTGTTGGGGCTGATTCTATCTCTGTTGTGCTGTTAATAGTAAATTTAGCCATCTGAGGAGATCCTCATATTGATACTTAATGGCTTCTGAACTAGTTCCCACTGCAATAGAATTGCTTTGTTGCTCTCTAAGGACATGGAGAGCAAACACACATGTACAGAACTTCCAGGGAGAGCAGCCAGGGACCATTTGCAAGATCACCCTTTGTTAACCAGCCAAAGAGAAATAACTGTAATCAGCATGAATGTGGAAACCAGCTGATATTTAGATGCTTTAAATGGATAGAACACTTAGTGAGCAAGTGCAAATCTTAACTTCTGGGTTTTACTGGAAGTACATAGCATCTTTCATGGCAATTTGCAAATGTGAAGTCTTTTCCTTTAGGTAAGACACCAGATGATATTCAGAAGGTCTGGGTTTAATACAGCCTGGCAGCAGCAATCTTGTCTGCTCACTAACCTATGCCCATCAATAAAATGGAGATAATGATGCCTCCTCTACCTTCATTACCTATTTAGATCATGAACTTCATTACAGAAGGTTGTGTGTTGTGTGTGAGGTTCTGTTTGCTGGTATTTTTGTTCTGATTTGGTACTCTGAATATATATAGCACAAAAGGATCCTGATTGATTATTCAGTAGGTAACCTTACTCTGCTAAGAATATTAGTATCATCATATGGCCTCAAAATTTCTTCATCATTCTCTGGAGTCCGCAGTTCTGCATACATGTGGAATATATTCTAAATCCCTCCTTTCTTTTCTGAGGAAATAAAATTTTAAAAGTATTTTCATTTCATTGATTTTATAAGAATTATTCTATTGGGCAATATCTGAAATCATAAACCTCAGACTGGCTGAGATGGTACGTACTTCACATATCCATATATTCCTCATGTTTTTCCCAGTGACTACACACATGATGAAAGCCAGAAATATACCTCAATTTTAGACAGTAAATATTATTTTAAATGGCATATAAGCTTAATCAATAATTAGTCAGTAATGAAATCAAGCCAGTCATTCCTGATTCTATTTGTATGGTATATATTTGGTACTGTGCTTCTTGACTGACATTATCTGAAAGCATGTAAATGAAAACAATCAGTTGTATACAAAGTACAGGGGGAAAAAAGGAACTCTCATTTCATACTGTGCTTATCTATCATTTTAAGTGATTGCCTATATTGTGGAAATACCTTAACTTTTCTTTTTTTTTTTTTTTTTCCAGTTAATACAAAGTAGTCAGCCTTAATGGTAACCAGTGAAAAAGATTTCAGCTTTTTTCTCATTTGCTACTATGTATTTTAATTTTAATCTTTTCTCCCAGTCTTCATCTCTGCAACAACTCCTATTACCTAGAATGGTATCACATAAAACATTTTACATTACATAAGCTGCACTTCTCTCAATTGTTTTCCTATATGAGAGAAACAAATATAAATCTTGTCTTCTACCCAAATGTAATGTAATGATTATGAATAACTAATAGATACAGCTCTGCCTGATATTCTATTGGGTAACAAATTAATTTACTAAGAAGAGAAAAGAAAAGAAAAAGAAAATGATTAAAAGTAACATGGTGTCACTAAAAAAACATTTTGACTACTACTGTACACTGTTCTGTTGTTCTTCTGTCATTTTCATTGTTGTTAGTCTATTTTCCTATAGATTTCTGTCTTTAGTCCTCCTAACAACACATGAACCAATTGACCAGGTTTAATTTAAGCTGACAGGAAGCTAACCAGCTGAAAGATATTTACTTCCTGTAAATCTCATAAGGAAAAAAGCCAAGACCAGAATGTAAACAAACAAACCAAAACAAAACCCCAAACTAATCAGACAAACAAAACAAGCAAAAAAAGGCTAGTTGAGAAAAGTTGTACAAAAAAAGACTGGGCAAGAAAAAGATGTCTAGTTGTATCTTACTGGTGGCTATTAGGGAAATAGTAGTAGGTACTTGTTCTTTACTCATCAAAAAATCCATGTGGGACCATGTTAATAACCAGAAATAAGTTAAATTTCATCATGCTTTCTTGAATTATATGGGATTTGCTGTTCCTGCCCTAGGACAAGGATTTTTCTACATAGTTTCTTATGGTTCTTTCATCCAGATGTTTCTGTGATGTTTAAGTTACGGGCAAATGATGAACAGGATTGTGCTTTTGCTCATAATGGTTGAGAAAGGAGGATTTGGTAATGAAATACCTTGATCAAGACTGGTTGAGCATGAAACAAAAAGAGAAATAAACTGCATACCAAGAACATAAATTTTTTTAATTGTTTGCATATGTGTATAATAGAATTAGAATCATATAATCACTTTTAGTGTAAGTGAATTTTGTGTTTCTGGATGTGTATTTATATAAAAATCGAAAATGTAAAGGGGAAAAATTGGAAAGGATATAAAAGGATATAAAAAGGTGCAGAAAAGAGAAAACATGTTTAGGTATGCAGACAAAAAAAATTAAAAAAAAGTTGAAATGTCAGCTCTTTCTTAGAATAATACTAATTCTTTAGTACATAAAATGTATGTAAACAAGAACTTATGTAAACTGTTAAATGAGTAACTTCTCTACAAGAATTAGAATCACTTGGCAATTTATTAAGATGCCTATATTTCTCTCCAGATATACCTGTTCTTCTTCACTAACTACACTCCAACTTGTAACTGGCCTAATGCCAAGGTGAGATGAATAATAGCCAAACAACAAACCAGTGTTTGATTCCTTCATTAAAGCATATAGAAAGTAGTGGAATAATACTCTTATAAAGCTACATTCTCCAGGGTAAACTCGTGGTTTTTCAAGTCTCCAAAGAAATAGATTTTGGCTTCAAAAAAGATCCACAAATTTTGGTTTTGTCATGGTCTCAAAACATTGACTTCAAAATAGGACCCATTTTCAGTCATCTAACTTAGAAATAGTCTTTGATTTTTTCTCAGAAAAATAGTTCAGACTAGCTCTGAAATAAAAATGTTGGTTTTGGGTTTTGTGGGTCTTGTTTTTGGTTTTGGTTTTTGGTTTTTTTTATAATAAATTGATCATAGCAGTATTTTATTTTCTAGTGGGCTACATTTAAAGTTTGAAACAATTTAAAATTCCAATATTTCTTCTTCTTTTCAATTAGTTTGATATTAAATTCATCATCCTTCAAAGAATAACTGTGAATTCAAACACGCCTTATTTATGAGGTTAAAAATAGATCAATGTGGTACTTAACTGGAGTATAAACCATGTGGTAGCCTGGTGCCAAGTTCAAGGATGGTCCTGTTTTATCATCAAGGTCCCAAAAGATAAGAGCTAGTTGGATTCTGGTTTGGGACCCAAGCAAATCCATCATTTCATTATGAATGTGTCATACATCTTGGAGTAACCTTGACCAAGGGCATAGATGCCTGAAGAAGTTACCAATAGCTAAGTTTTGGTGCTGTGATTTTACATTGTATATGCTGCTGTACGGTCACCATCTGTAGAGCTCTTTTTTCCGAGTGGTGTGCACTCAGGAGGGAACCTGTAGAGCAGTCATAGAGCATTGTTGACCCAGATAATGTTTTTTCACCTACAAAATAGAGATAACCATGATTTTCTGTGAGGTGTTTTGAGTGTACTCCTACAGAGTATAAGATAAGTAGCTATTATTATTGCTATTAATAATAATACATTTGTTGATGAGCAAAGTCTTTGCAGATATGTGAATTTTCAAGAAAAGTAAATCTCTCACTCCCTCTACTAGCTGACCCTTTCCTTCATTTCTTCCCTTCATTAAAATGAAAGCAGTTTAAAAAGGTCTGATCAGGATTGTAGCTGCAAAGAAAGTCAATAGGAGCTAGTCATTTAACTTCTTTAGGCACCTTTGAAAATCCCAGCCCGACATCACTACAAATTAGCTGAACCAGAGCAGGGTTTCTCTTGGTAAGTAATATGAGAGTCACAAAGCACTTCTGCTTAACAAATGTTTCCTTTTCGTTACAGAACTCTCAGACTTTTTTGAGCTTGATTCTCAACATGGATTTTTCATATGGAACAATAGTTAGCACTCTCACAGTTAACACAGTAACGAACGATTAGGCAGTAATTTATCTGCTACAGTATATAGCTCCAATGAGATGAAACAACTTTTCTTAAGATTTCTGGCAGGGGCTTTTTTTGGTCTTTGTCAGTTAATTTTTGCCCACTATATGAATTCCACTGGAGCTTAATGAAACTCACTAACCATGTCACTAAAAGGTTGATTGGCTATGTGCGTATACCACAGAAGAAATGTAGATGTCCACAGTAGAAATTCAGAAGTCTAAGAAATTTTGGTACCACAGTGTGAATGTCTAATGAAGGTGTTCTGAAGAATGAAACTTTGGGCTTGAGTATCTAAAACATCAATTCTAGTGCTCAGCAGTACTTAGTCACAAGATCAAACAACTCTTCAGTCTTATATCTTATTGGTATCAACAGCCCATTTGCACTTACATGCTATTACAAATCTAATCTCCCCTGATTTACCTCAAGGTCTGGTTTATAGCAATTAACACTGGCAATAATATAAACAATAAAAATTTAGGTTATTATTAATAATTCAATACATTAACATTATTTCAAGATCTACTTCTATTAAAGAAGCATTAACCCTTCTATAATCATAGTCCCAAAAGTCACCTTTTTAAGCAAAAAAAAAAAATCTTCTGCAAGAACCCTTTAATGATGAATATGGCCCTAAGTAATTCACTCAGCTGTTTTATTACTTGTCTTTAAGTCTGATGAGTTCAAAGCAGATGTGCATCACTGAATTCTCAATAAAATGCCACTGCTTGTCCGGCTGAATAATAAGAACTGCTAATGACACCAATTAAGAGCTGTAAATGTCATTTACACTTGTTTGCTATTTTTCAAGTCAATAAGGCTATGGAAGACAGAGGAGCCTGAGATCACTTAGACTGGGGCAGTCTGATGGGATATTTCAACTGAAATACTATGTAGAGTAATAATTGGAAAAAAAAAAGATAATGGAGTGATTAAATTTGTGATTGGGTCAGTTGCAGAACATACTCGTCATGTTCTTTTTTAAGAATTATGAGCAATAAAAAAAATTTTTAAAAACTCCAAAAGAGGAGGCCAGGGGAGAAAGGAACAAAAACCAAACCCAAACTCAAAATCCACAAAAACACAAAGCAAAACAAAACATACTAATTGCAAAAGGTTAAAAGTAAACCTGTTCTAATGCTGATTTCCTGTTCCATGCTGCACTAGCTCATGGATATGAGGCTTGCTATACAAAAAACAGCTGGCATTCAGACTGGAAAAGAATCTTAGTACACTATCAGAGCAACTACGACTGATGATGGTTCTAAAGCTACATTTCTTTTATTTCTTAATAATTTCATTTCCTTTCTGTTACCTGGAGGACTGGTAACAGGTTTTCTGAGTGGAAATTAGTCATCTGGAATCTGATGTGTTTGTCACAGATCCAGTTCCAGATCTCAGGCTTGGAGAAGCTTTAGTCATAAGTACTAGGACTCCATATCAGTTTTGCCATCAGAACTTTCACTGGAGTGTGCCTAAGAACACTCTTTTGAAATTGTTTTACAAGGAGAAGGAAGTAAATGAATAAGACTATAAAATCTGAAGCTTCAGTGCCTGAATATGTAGGGCTAGAATGATGAAAGTAATCCATCACTTCTCACCTTGTGTAAGTGCCTAACCTCATCATTACGTCACAATGTACTCAGAACTAATACTCAAGTGGCTCATAGGCCACCTACATTTCTATGATACTTGAATTTCTCCTGTTGATCCTGTGCAAGGTCTCAATAGCATATCTCTCTTTTCACCATTCAACAAGCTGCAAAGTAATGCCTTCAGAGTCATGGCCCCCAAATAAGGAGTTTCTTTATCTGTCTTGCGTAAGGATCCCAGGGCTGTGGTCATGGATCCTCTTCACAGAAAAACTGTAGGACAGGAAATAGAGGATTTTGACTTGCTGCATGAGAAAGACTGACTATAAAAATTTTCTAGAAAAAGAAAAATAGACTTTAATCTTTTATTACCCAATTGACTGCCCTCTCCAGTGACTCATACAATTAATCTCTTTTTCCCATTTTTTCCTTGTCTATTTATTGTGTAATTTAAGACATGAGTATGAATCTGATTCGAGAAACACAAATTGGAGGCAGTGTAGAGTGAAGCTTTGGATCTTTAACAGAGAAATCTAAAGACAGTAGGTTGCTAATTAATTTGGGATGGTATTTATCTTTCTTTTCTCTTGTTTTCAGGAGATTTCAGTGCTTTGCTCTGGCCAGTAAATAACATGTGCTTTCAAGTTTTTCTTTCCATCCCACTCCAGCAAAGCTGTCCTTACACCTAGCTGAACTAAATCTTTACATTTTAAGAGCTTTATTACTTTGATGTGAAGGAATTTGGTGTCTGAAATTGTGTTGAAGTTACTTCTAAGTATCTAAGAAACTTCAAAGAACCTAAATCTTCTTTGTTTTCTTACATGTTAAAAAAAAATGTTCAAAAATGGTACATGTTCAAAAAGCTGTAAAGAATTTGTACTAAGCAAAGTGGAAAGCCATAAGTACAAAATAATTAATTACATGGGAAAGACTGGTTCCTTTTGAGCGATAGTAGAAAAATCAGAAGCATTAGTTGAAGCAATCATATAAATTCATAAACATTGAAAAACAAGAAAAAGAAAAAGAGAAAAAGAAAAAGAAAAAAGAAAAAGAAAAAAAGAAAAAAGAAAAAGAAAAAGAAAAAGAAAAAGAAAAAGAAAAAGAAAAAGAAAAAGAAAAAAAAAAAGAAAAAAAAAAAGAAAAGAAAAAAAAAAAAAAAAAAAGGAGGAAAGTGAAATGAAAGAAAAAGAAAAAGAAAAAGAAAAAGAAAAAGAAAAAGAAAAAGAAAAAGAAAAAGAAAAAGAAAAAGAAAAAGAAAAAGAAAAAGAAAAAGAAAAAGAAAAAGAAAAAGAAAAAGAAAAAGAAAAAGAAAAAGAAAAAGAAAAAGAAAAAGAAAAAGAAAAAGAAAAAGAAAAAGAAAAAGAAAAAGAAAAAGAAAAAGAAAAAGAAAAAGAAAAAGAAAAAGAAAAAGAAAAAAAAGAAAAAAAAAGAAAAAAGAAGAGGATAAGTAAAAAAATAAGGAGGAAAGTGAAATGAAAAAGAATAAGCAAAAAACAAGGAAGAAAAGGAAAAGAAAGAAAGAAACATGGTTACATGATTTCTATGTAAACTGTGGTACTTTAAACTGTGGCAGTCACTGCATCGGGATATTGTAGATAACAAATACTCACATGAGTTCACAAAATCCCTGTATCGTGGGGTGCTGAGCTAAAAGAGCATAGCCTCAAGTCTGCCTATATTTGTTCTCTTTGCTAGGTACTGCTACTGGCTATTTTCAGGGGCACGGTATTGGTCTAGATTAAATTGTTGTCCTGCTTACAACAGGATTACATTCCTAAGCACCTAGCATCCCAAACCTGAACAGCATCCCAGTAAACTGATATGACGATGATTTTTGCATTTTTAAAATTTCCCAGTGTTTTTCTTGTGGGAAGGAAGATGGTTGGGGGGAAAGCCAGACAAACAACCAAATAAACAAAACATTTCTACCTCTGCAGACTACCATTCCACCTACATCTGTCTTGCTGTAGTCCCACCAACTAGCAGTTATTGAGTGCTTTTCAACTGGCATTTATGACTGCCTCTAATGGCTTGCTTGTACATGAGGCTTGCATATCTTAACTAAATATTCAGTGATTTTTCCTTATTCTAATGTTCTTAATTAGATTTATGAACTCTTTACTATGTTTTATGTTGATGAGGGACTGAGAATAAAATCCCGAAATGCTCACTCTAATAAAATATCACGGCTAACCAACTTGTGCTTTCGCATGTGTTATTTCAGTGAATAATGAGCTTTAAATAATGTTCTGAATATGTTACCAAGGATGGGCTAAAGAAATACAGACTGGTGATCTATTACAATACACTAATAAATATACTGGTACATATAGTTTGCTGTCTATAAAGAGTAATGGATCTTGCTGTAAGAATGAGTTAAAGGGTGAGAGGCTTGAGGTTTTTTCTAAAAATCTTATATGTAACTACCCATTTTATAGAGAGGAAATTAGTATTTTTCTATTTCTATTTTATTTTGCCTTTTTTCCAGTTTTTTGAGTTTAAAGTAAATTATTGACTGAAACATAAAAAACTATTGTGATATAAAATAGGTTTGCCTTACATTTTCATACTTAGGTCTAATTAGCTTCTCTTGCTAGATTAGATAGTGAAAATGTTTAAGCAACATAAACTATGGTTGCTGTCAGGAAGTAGCACTCTAATCAAATTAACATAAAACTCACCAAAAAGCTGATACCTAGTAATAATTAAAAGAAAACTTATTATATTGATATGTTTGTCCAGTTCATGAAGACTATGATGAATTTTTTCTTACCAGTATCAGATCACTCCAGTGTGAATATTCTAGGTGCTGAGCTTGCTAATGAACTGCATAGGTAATCATGCCTTCTGTTCAGGGGAAAGTGTACATTTTTCATAATTATGTCCAGAGTAATATATATCAACACAGCGCTATTGACTTCAGTAGATCTGATGTGACTGATATCGGCCTAGTTAAATAAGCAGAAGCATATTCTACTGGCTTTTATCCTTCTGTAAATCCTTGATGCTGTAAGACCAGGAGAGTTACTCTGTTTTGTGATGCCTTTGTGTGAGCAGGTAGTCATGTAATTTCTTATTCTACCAAAAAGAATAATTTTGTGAATGCCTTCCGTCATTCCTCTTTCACTCTTTTATATGACTCTTCCTGGCTTTGTCAACAGACTTGAAACACTTAAGTCTTTCCGCTGACTCCATTGTGCTTTGTGTAAGAACCTATAATAATGTGTTTTTTTCTGCCTGAGACCATTTTTCATTGTTTTCTGAATAATCAACTGGATTCTGATGTTGATAAAGCATGTTGATGTTCCAAACATGCTACTGCAACTAAAACGATCTTGTGAAATAAAAGCAGTATTCCAAGGGTAGCTGGTAAAAAAGCTTCTAGGAAATTCCATCAGTAATACCAGAAAAATATATATATATACTTCTTGACTGACACTGAGCCATATACACATACGCACTGAACCATATAAATATATAAAGCAACATGAATCTTTCCAGTGCTATTACTAACTTACAGAAACATATTTTTCCATTAACATATATCTCAAAAAATTAGCCATTAAAAGCTTGGAAACTTACATTCATGCGTACGTAAATATCTATGTATGTAAACTCCACAGGAAGACCAATGTTAATCAAGTGGGTAAACCTCAGCCCAAGGGTTCAGATATCTGATATCCAAGTCCTATCTTGATGTGCAAGTGTGATCTTAGTTCTCTATTATGTAGAAATTTTGTGTTTAAATGTGAGGCAGTAAGTGAGCAAAACCCACAAGCAATAAGCAAGTTTAAAACAGAGTCAGAGTGTAATTGTGGCAGAAGAAATGATAAAAGGATTCAAGGGGAAATATAATATCAGAGAAAGTTATAATACTCTAAGTAAAACTTCAAAAAATCAAGAGGTGTCAGCCTAGGATTATTGAGGTAGTCATAAAAGCACTGGAAGCTGATTAAGAAAACGCTCACTAATTATTTTTTTTCTTAGCTAGTAATGCCTTGCTTATTTGACCTTTGTGTCTGTTGCACCTACTAACCAATAAATAATTACATTTAGAATGATAGAATAAAAAAAATGAAAAATCAAGGCTGGATCTCTGGAGATCTGATCCAACATTCTCTTAAACTAAGGCCTTTTGAGCAAGGATCCTGTCAAACGGAATTTCTAATGAGGCAGATTCCTTCACTTCTCTGGGAAGCCTATTCCAGCATTTGATTGTTCTCACTGCAAAAACGGTTCTCCACCTCCCTTCATAAATCAGGCTTTGGAATCCTTTAACCATCTTGGTTGATGGTCCTACCCTGGATTCTATTCTTTCAGAGCAAAAACTAAAAGTGGGAGCAAACCAAAACTGAACACAGTTTTCCAGGTGTATCCAAACAAATACTGACCAGAGTGGAATAATCACATCCCTCCATTTGCCTACTATGCTCTTACACATGGAGCTCTGGAAACAGTCTGCTTTTACAAATACAAGAGTCTCCGATGACTTAAGTTTGGTTTCCTTGGGGACCCTAAGGTCCTTCTATACACCTAGACAAGGCAGACTTCAGGCTGTACGACTACTGCTTCTGTCCTAGCAGCAGGATTTATCTCATCAAACCTTATGTGGCTCTTGTTGGCCCAGCCTTGTTTGTATTCCATTTAAAGTTTCTTTGGTAAAAAGTAGATATTCTCAAAATCCATGTGACCTGTGAAGGATTAAAGTGTTTACAAATGATAGATATCACAGGTAAAATTGACATTTAGTGTAGTCTATTTGTCACTTACCCAGTCTGAGACACTTTAAAGGATTCTTAGCAAATTCTAAAGTTTGCCATTGAGGTAAGCAATAAGACACAGCCTGTGCTCTGAGAAAACTCTGTATGTGAAGTGGGTTAAAGTTTTTACTGTATGCACTTTTCATTCAGATTCAGAAACTGGGAGCTCTGGAGTCAAATA